>NW_022265499.1:177500-302500 GCF_002021735.2 Oncorhynchus kisutch | reverse complement strand
AGCTCAATTTTGAGTCTCATAGCAAAGGGTCTGAATATTTATGTAAAAAAGGTATCTTTAAAAAAAAAAATTATACATTTTATACATTCTAAAAATCTGTTTTCACGTCATCATTATGGGGTATTGTGATGTCATTATGGAGTATTGTGATGTCATTATGGGGTATTGTGATGTCATTATGGGGTATTGTGATGTCATTATAGGGTATTGTGATGTCATTATGGGGTATTGTGATGTCATTATGGGGTATTGTGATGTCATTATGGGGTATTGTGATGTCATTATGGAGTAAATCAAATCAAATCAAAATTTGATTTGATTTGATTATGGAGTATTGTGATGTCATTATGGGGTATTGTGATGTCATTATGGGGTATTGCGATGTCATTATGGAGTATTGTGATGTCATTATGGGGTATTGTGATGTCATTATGGAGTATTGTGATGTCATTATGGGGTATTGTGATGTCATTATGGGGTATTGTGTGTAGATTGAAGAGAAAAAAAAATAATTGAATCAATTATAGAATAAGGTTGTAACTTAACAAAATGTGGAAAAAGTCAAGGGGTCTGAATACTTGTATTGTAATATACTACTACTATATTCTACTACTACTATATTCTACTACTACAATACTGTGATATAATATACTACTGGTGTTAGGAGATGAGGGCTCACCTCACTGGAGCGTTGGGATGGTGGGTGTACAGCTTGGTACAGCCCAGGACTACTACTACTGCTGCTGTTGTTGTTGCTGGGTGACTGGCGGGCTGAAGAGGCAAAGGCAGCAGAGGAAGCAGGGGAGCCTGAGGGCACAGCCTGGCGGGCTGAGGGAGCAGGGGCAGCGAAGGGCACAGCCACAGATGGAGGCAAGATGACACAGACCAGGTCCCCAGTGACGATGCCACAGGAGGACAAAGTCTGACCAGAGTCAGATAGAAGATCTGAGCCATTCAGGGACAAGGTGAACTCTGTGTCTGGGCTGTGGGGGACAGAGGAGAGTTAGGATCTGAGCCCCAACCACTATGGGTAAACTTTACAGCATTCAACATGTGGTCCTCATACTTTACTAACAATATATAAACACAAATAACACTCCTGCCAAGTTAAACCTTTAAAATAACCTTCCACGCTAACAATTACACAGAGACATCGATTTTTCACTTTGAAATGTCTGCTAAAACACAAACCATTGATTTCTAAGTTTAATAAACCATACAACTATGAACAATGACCTCCTTGAATAATTTACACAATACATTTATCAAAAGACCACATTTACTGGAAAAAACACCAGATGCAAAGTTTGGTTCCAGAATTACAGTAAAATCTCCCTTAGTTTTATTCTGTCAGGAAACTTCGTTTCTGCCCAGTTTTTCCTCGAAACTAGTAAGTGGGCATTTTTAAAAGTCGTCCTTGTGCATGGAGTTGTATGGTTTGTTAAACTTTGAAATCAATGTTTTTTGTTCGGCAGACATTTTAGAGTGAAAATCTGAGTCTACCATGGAATTGCCCTTTAGCAACAGAAGGAGAAAGTGTCTAACCTGAGGGTCTAACTAACCTGAGGGTCTAACTAACCTGAGGGTCTAACTAACCTGAGGGTCTAACTAACCTGAGGCCATGTGAAGGCAGAAGGATCTCTCTGATTTGAACGTTGAGCTCTGTCAGAGTGGGCTCCTCTCCCTCCAGCTTCACCTGGCTGGTCTGCTTGTTTATCCTCACACGTAGTTTCATGCTTAGGAGAGAGAGACCGACGGACAGGGAGGGAGAGAGAGAGACAGAGACCGATGGGACAGGGTTAGGTAACCAACACACAGAACACGATCAGACATTTTAAGGACACAAATTCAATCATTCAGACCCAATTGTGGTCTTCTCTCCCTGGTTCATCATGAATCATTACGGTCATCTTCCAAAACACCTTTTCACAAAGCGCCCAACTTTCTGAGCATGATGTCGGTTTTCACAATGAAGTAGAAAACACTTGAAACCTCTTTACAGTAGAAACACAATGCTAGCTGGAACTCTTTCACTTTCATTTCTTGCCAACTGTGTTAAGAAAGACTGAATTATGAAAGTAAAATGGTAACATTCATCAGTGTAAAAATCTAACGTTATAGCAGGTACACTGGCCTAGAAATTCATACAGTATACAGATACGTTTCATTATGCACAGCGCACTTCTGGTATGATGGTGTTTATCTAGCTAGAACAATACAAACCTACATGTAGAAGAGCAGCTAGCTGGTTAACCTATCTGGTAGCTAGCTAGCCAGCAGCATTTCACTTACTTTAGTTTAGTTGGTGTCTCTTGTTATTAACTTATTGCAAGCCTTAATCATGTCACACCATACAGTTCATGTTAACTAAAGAGGTCTTAATTGCAAGTAGAGATAGTTGAAGATTTCAACGTATTACAATCGTGAAGATAGAAGAGGATTTGACAGAAGCTAGATGGTCAACAAATGTTATCAAATAGTTGAATTCAACTACGGAAAGAGATTAGCGTTCTGACTTCAACTACGGAAAGAGATTAGCGTTCTGACGTCAACTACGGAAAGAGATTAGCGTTCTGACTTCAACTACGGAAAGAGATTAGCGTTCTGACTTCAACTACGGAAAGTCAAAAAAGACTAATATAGGAAAATAATAACCACAAATGTTTTCCAAAAATAAAACTTTGCTAGGATATTAGGGAACATGTATTTGTTAGGCACGACTATAATATGGTGTTATCCAAGATCAATATTTCAATCCATTCAAAAATAAACGCGATTAATTTAAAAACATTTACAGCTGCGTCATTATTCAGTTTTCCAAAAACGCGTTTTGTACGGACGCCTCTGAGTTGCCGTAGTTGTAGTTTGTTGGTTCAGAACAGAATCAGACACTGCTGAAATATAAGTGAAATTAACAGCTAGCTACATAATCATATCATGAGTCGATCGTACAATGACGAGTTACAATATTTGGACAAGATTGACAAGAACTGCTGGCGAATCAAGAAAGGTTTCGTCCCAAATATGCAGGTGATTAAGCTAAAAAGAACTTATATGGGATGAATTAACGTTAGCACATGTCCGTAGTTTGATAGCTTCAGACGTGGCTTGCTACTATCCAGCTTGACTCTGTTATTGTTGCTCTTGTCTTGTATGTAGATCAGGTGTAAGAGCATAGTAGTTACATAAGCTATCTAATTTAGCTAACCTAATATGGCGTATGGACTTGACAGCTCATCAAATCCTTCCCATTTCATTCCAGGTGGAAGGAGTGTTTTACGTCAACGAGTCCCTGGAGAAGCTGATGTTTGAGGAGCTGCGTAACGCGTGTAAAGGAGGAGGTAGACAACAACAACAACACCCATGATGCCATGTTAACAGACAAGCCCGCTCCTGTATTGTTTTCCCCGTTGATTTGACTGATTTGGTTGTTGTTGTTGTTGTTATTGTCGTCAGGTTTTGGTGGGTTTCTCCCTGCCATGAAACAGATTGGAAACGTTGCAGCTCTGCCGGGTATAGTCCATGTAAGTAGATGTCTGGTCCGGATCAGTCCTTAACACAAGTCAGTGGAGATGACGCTGACAACCGTTATCTAACGAGCTATAAACGGACATATTGACACTCTGTAATGTCTCACTGGGGCTGTTTCTCCCAGACACATATTTAGCCTTGTCACGGACTAAGAAGCACTTTCAACGGAGATTCTCCAATGAGTTTGCTTGTCAGTCCAGGATTTCTCTTAACCTGTGTCCAGGAAACAAGGCCTAATAGTGTCCCCAAACCTCTCTCTCTCCCTCAGAAGTCCATCGGCCTGCCAGACTGCCACTCAGGGTATGGGTTCGCCATCGGAAACATGGCTGCCTTCGACATGAGCGACCCCAACGCTGTCGTATCCCCAGGTACAGAGGATACACACAGTCCAACAGGCTGTCCTGTCTAATCTCTGGTGTGGGTTTTGACATTAACTGGTGTGTGTGCGTGTGTGTGTGTGTGTGTGTGTGAGCTAGGTGGTGTGGGGTTTGATATTAACTGTGGAGTGCGTCTACTAAGGACCAACCTAGACGAGGGAGACGTCCAGCCTGTCAAGGAGCAGCTGGCTCAGGCCCTGTTTGACCACATCCCTGTAGGAGTCGGCTCCAAGGGAGTCATCCCTATGACCGCCAAGTAAGGAGGCACCAATACCCTGCTGTCTGCAGGCACCAATACACCAATACCCTGCTGTCTACAGGCACCAATACCCTGCTGTCTACGGGCACCAATACCCTGCTGTCTACAGGCACCAATACCCTGCTGTCTACAGGCACCAATACCCTGCTGTCTACAGACACCAATACACCAATACCCTGCTGTCTGCAGGCACCAATACACCAATACCCTGCTGTCTACAGGCACCAATACCCTGCTGTCTGCAGACACCAATACACCAATACCCTGCTGTCTACAGGCACCAATACCCTGCTGTCTACAGACACCAATACCCTGCTGTCTACAGACACCAATACCCTGCTGTCTGCAGGCACCAATACACCAATACCCTGCTGTCTTCAGACACCAATACACCAATACCCTGCTGTCTGCAGACACTAATACCCTGCTGTCTGCAGACACCAATACAACATTAACCCAATCCCTTTGGATAGAGCAGGTTAAGGTTAGGGCCTTACGAAAGTATCCAGGCCTCTTGACTTTTTACACATTTTGTTACGTTACAGCCTTAATCTAAAATGGATTCAATTGATGAAGGGAAAAAAACAATCTACACACAATACTCCATAATGACCAAGCAAGAACAGGTTTATAAATTGTTGCTACAAGCTTGTATTTGGGGAATTTCTCCTGTTCTTCTCTGCAGATCCTCTCAAGCTCTGTCTGTTACAGGCATCTAGAGGAGGCTCTAGAGATGGGAGGGGACTGGTCTCTGAGAGAAGGCTGTCTGTTACAGGGATCTAGAGGAGGCTCTAGAGATGGGAGGGGACTGTTCCCTGAGAGAAGGCTGTGTAGAGACTGATAACCTGGTGTCTGTTACAGGGATCTAGAGGAGGCTCTAGAGATGGGAGTGGACTGGTCCCTGAGAGAAGGCTATGCCTGGGCAGAGGATAAGGAGCACTGTGAGGAGTATGGCAGGATGCTGCAGGCCGACCCCAACAAGGTCTCCTCCAAGGCCAAGAAGAGAGGCCTTCCTCAGGTAACACCACTCCCTAACTAACCCTGACCCCTGACCCCCAACAAGGTCTCCTCCAAGGCCAAGAAGAGAGGCCTTACTCAGGTAACACCACTCCCTAACTAACCCTGACCCCCAACAAGGTCTCCTCCAAGGCCAAGAAGAGAGGCCTGCCTCAGATAACACCACTCCCTAACTAACCCTGACCCCTGACCCCCAACAAGGTCTCCTCCCAGGCCAAGAAGAGAGGCCTGCCTCAGATAACACCACTCCCTAACTAACCCTGACCCCTGACCCCCCAACAAGGTCTCCTCCAAGGCCAAGAAGAGAGGCCTTCCTCAGGTAACACCACTCTATAACTAACCCTGACCCCCCAACAAGGTCTCCTTCAAGGCCAAGAGAGGCCTGCCTCAGATAACACCACTGCCTAACTAACCCTGACCCCTGACCCCCAACAAGGTCTCCTCCAAGGCCAAGAAGAGAGGCCTTCCTCAGATAACACCACTCCCTAACCTATAATGACCTGTCCTTATTCCAGCTGGGTACTCTGGGGGCAGAGATCTATAAGGACCTGTCCTTATTCCAGCTGGGTACTCTGGGGACAGAGATCTATAATGACTTGTCCTTATTCCAGCTGGGTACTCTGGGGGGCAGGGAACCACTACGCTGAGATCCAGGTGGTGGATGAGATCTATAATGACCTGTCCTTATTCCAGCTAGGTACTCTGGGGGCAGGGAACCACTACGCTGAGATCCAGGTGGTGGATGAGATCTATAATGACTATGCTGCTAAGAAGATGGGCATCGACCACAAGGGCCAGGTGTGTGTGATGATCCACAGTGGCAGCAGGGGGCTGGGCCACCAGGTGGCGACAGGTAGGACTCTCTACCCATGTTGGAAATGTTGTCTGTAACGTGGTCTCCTGTCTGCGTTGCTGCACGGTGTATTGGTTCTTGTCTTGGTCAGGTTGTTGTTGTTATTGATGTGTTTTTCAATGACCTGGTTAAATAAAGGTAAAAATATACATTGAGAGAAAAATAATTGATCCATTTTAGAATAAGACTGTTACGTTACGGCTTTGTTCTAAAATGGATTAAATAAATACACATAAATACACATAAATACACATAAATACACATAAATACACTACCCCATAAGGGACACATAAATACACATAAATACACTACCCCATAAGGGACACATAAATAAACATAAATACACTACCCCATAAGGGACACATAAATACACTACCCCATAAGGGACACATAAATACACTACCCCATAAGGGACACATAAATACACTACCCCATAAGGGACACATAAATACACTACCCCATAAGGGAAACATAAATACACTACCCCATAAGGGACACATAAATACACTATCCCATAAGGGACACATAAATACACTACCCCATAAGGGACACATAAATACACTACCCCATAAGGGACACATAAATACACTACCCCATAAGGGACACATAAATACACTACCCCATAAGGGAAACATAAATACACTACCCCATAAGGGAAACATAAATACACTACCCCATAAGGGTAACATAAATACACTACCCCATAAGGGAAACATAAATACACTACCCCATAAGGGACACATAAATACACTACCCCATAAGGGACACACAAATACACTACCCCATAAGGGACACACAAATACACTACCCCATAAGGGACACATAAATACACTACCCCATAAGGGAAACATAAAAACACTACCCCATAAGGGACACATAAATACACTACCCCATAAGGGAAACCTAAATACACTACCCCATAAGGGACACATAAATACACTACCCCATAAGGGACACATAAATACACTACCCCATAAGGGACACATAAATACACTACCCCATAAGGGACACATAAATACACTACCCCATAAGGGACACATAAATACACTACCCCATTAACATAAATACACTACCCCATAAGGGAAACATAAATACACTACCCCATAAGGGACACATAAATACACTACCCCATAAGGGACACATAAATACACTACCCCATAAGGGACACATAAATACACTACCCCATAGGGGACACATAAATACACTACCCCATAGGGGACACATAAATACACTACCCCATAAGGGACACATAAATACACTACCCCATAAGGGACACATAAATACACTACCCCATAAGGGACACATAAATACACTACCCCATAAGGGACACATAAATACACTACCCCATAAGGGACACATAAATACACTACCCCATAAGGGACACATAAATACACTACCCCATAAGGGACACATAAATACACTACCCCATAAGGGACACATAAAAACACTAACCCATAAGGGAAACATAAAAACACTACCCCATAAGGGAAACATAAATACACTACCCCATAAGGGAAACATAAATACACTACCCCATAAGGGACACATAAATACACTACCCCATAAGGGACACATAAATACACTACCCCATTAACATAAATACACTACCCCATAAGGGAAACATAAATACACTACCCCATAAGGGACACATAAATACACTACCCCATAAGGGTACAGATACCTTACATAAGTATTCAGACCCTTTGCTGTGAGACTTGAAATTGAGCTCAGGTGCATCCTGTTTCCATTGACCTCAGGTGCTTCCTGTTTCCATTGAGCTCAGGTGCATCCTGTTTCCATTGACCTCAGGTGCATCCTGTTTCCATTGACCTCAGGTGCTTCCTGTTTCCATTGAGCTCAGGTGCTTCCTGTTTCCATTGAGCTCAGGTGCTTCCTGTTTCCATTGAGCTCAGGTGCTTCCTGTTTCCATTGAGCTCAGGTGCTTCCTGTTTCCATTGAGCTCAGGTGCTTCCTGTTTCCATTGAGCTCAGGTGCTTCCTGTTTCCATTGATCATCCTTGAAATGTTTCTACAATTTGATTGGAGTCCACCTGTCATAAATGACACTGATTGGAGATGATTTGGAAAGGCAACACACCTGTCTATATAAGGTCCCACAGTTGACAGTGCATGTCAGAGCAAAAACCAAGCCATGGAATTGTCCGTAGAGCTCAGAGACAGGATTGTGTCGAGGCACAGATCTGGGGAAGTGTACCAAAACATTTCTGCAGCATTGAAGGTCCCCAAGAACACAGTGACCTCCATCATTCTTAAATGGAAGAAGTTTGGAACCACCAAGACTCTTCCTAGATCTGGCTGCCCAGCCAAACTGAGCAATCGGGGGAGAAGGGTCTTGGTCAGGGAGTTGGGGGAGAAGGGTCTTGGTCAGGGAGTTGACCAAGAACCCGATGGCCACTCTGACAGAGCTCCAGAGTTCCTCTGTGGAGATGGGAGAACCTTCCAGAAGGACAACCATCTCTGCAGAACTCCACCAATCAGGCCTTTATGGTAGAGTGGCCAGACGGAAGCCACTCCTCAGTAAAAGACACATGACAGCCTGCTATGAGTTTTCCTGAAGGCACCTTAAAGGACTCAGACCATGAGAAACAAGATTTTCTGGTCTGATGAAACCAAGATTGGACTCTTGGCCTGAATGCCAAGCGTCACGTCTGGAGGAAACCTGGCACCATCCCTACGGTGAAGCATGGTGGTGGCAGCATCATGCTGTGGGGATGTTTTTCAGCGGCAGGAACTGGGAGACTAGTCAGGATCGAGGGAAAGATGAACGGAGCAAAGTACAGAGATCCTTGATGAAAACCTGCTCCAGAATGCTCAGGACATCAGACTGGGGGGGGAAAGGTTCACCTTCCAACAGGACAACAACCCTAAGCGCACAGCCAAGACAACAGAGGAGTGGCTTTAGGACAAGTCTCTGAATGTCCTTGAGTGGCCCAGCCAGAGCCCAGACTTGAACCTGATCGACCATCTCTGGAGAGACCTGAATAGCTGTGCAGTAACGCTCCCCATCCAACCTGACAGAGATTGAGAGGATCTGCAGAGAAGAATGGGAGAAACTCCCCAAATACAGGTGTACCAAGCTTGTAGCATCATATCCAAGAAGACTCTAGGCTGTAATCACTGCCAAAGGTGCTTCAACACAGTACTGAATTAAGGGTCTGAGTACTTAGGTAAATGTGATATCAGTTTTTTATAAATTAGCAAAAACCATTGTGTGCAGATTGAGGGGGGGACAATTTAATCCATTTTAGAATAAGTTTGTCACGTAACAAAATGTGGAAAAAGTCAAGGGGTCTGAATACTTCCTGAAGCCACTGAAGAAAAACCCTTGAATGATTAGGGGTCCTAACATTTGACTGGTACTGTATATGTTCTGGTAGATGCCCTGGTTGCCATGGAGAAGGCGATGAAGCGAGACAAGATCCAGGTGAACGATCGTCAGCTGGCGTGCGCCCGTATCTTTTCAGAGGAGGGACAAGACTACCTGAAAGGAATGGCCGCCGCCGGCAACTATGCCTGGGTCAACCGTTCCTCTATGACCTTCCTCACACGACAGGTAACTGACCCTACCTGACCACACCTGAGACGGGTAACTGACCGCACCTGAGACTGGTAACTGACCCTACCTGACCGCACCTGAGACGGGTAACTGACCCTACCTGACCACACCTGAGACTGGTAACTGACCCTACCTGACCGCACCTGAGACGGGTAACTGACCCTAACTGACCGCACCTGAGACGGGTAACTGACCCTAACTGACCGCACCTGAGACTGGTAACTGACCCTACCTGACCGCACCTGAGACGGGTAACTGACCCTAACTGACCGCACCTGAGACGGGTAACTGACCGCACCTGAGACTGGTAACTGACCGCACCTGAGACGGGTAACCGACCGCACCTGAGACTGGTAACTGACCCTAACTGACCACACCTGAGACAGGTAACTGACCCTAACTGACCGTACCTGAGACAGGTAACTGACCCTAACTGACCGCACCTGAGACGGGTAACCGACCGCACCTGAGACGGGTAACCGACCGCACCTGAGACGGGTAACCGACCGCACCTGAGACGGGTAACCGACCGCACCTTAGACGGGTAACCGACCGCACCTGAGACGGGTAACCGACCGCACCTGAGACGGGTAACCGACCGCACCTGAGACGGGTAACCGACCGCACCTGAGACGGGTAACCGACCGCACCTGAGACGGGTAACCGACCGCACCTGAGACGGGTAACCGACCGCACCTGAGACGGGTAACCGACCGCACCTGAGACGGGTAACCGACCGCACCTGAGACGGGTAACCGACCGCACCTGAGACGGGTAACCGACCGCACCTGAGACGGGTAACCGACCGCACCTGAGACGGGTAACTGACCCTAACTGACCGCACCTGAGACGGGTAATTGACCCTAACTGAACCGCACCTGAGACAGGTAACTGACCGCACCTGAGACGGGTAACTGACCCCACCAGAGACGGGTAACTGACCCCACCAGAGACGGGTAACTGACCCCACCAGAGACGGGTAACTGACCCCACCAGACGGGTAAGACGGGGTAACTGACCCCACCTGAGACGGGTAACTGACCCCACCTGAGACGGGTAACTGACCCCACCTGAGACGGGTAACTGACCCCACCTGAGACGGGTAACTGACCCCACCTGAGACGGGTAACTGACCCCACCTGAGACGGGTAACTGACCCCACCTGAGACGGGTAACTGACCCCACCTGAGACGGGTAACTGACCCCACCTGAGACGGGTAACTGACCCCACCTGAGACGGGTAACTGACCCCACCTGAGACGGGTAACTGACCCCACCTGAGACGGGTAACTGACCCCACCTGAGACGGGTAACTGACCCCACCTGAGACGGGTAACTGACCCCACCTGAGACGGGTAACTGACCCCACCTGAGACGGGTAACTGACCCACCTGAGACGGTAACTGACCCACCTGAGACGGGTAACTGACAGCACCTGAGACGGGTAGCTGACAGCACCTGAGACGGGTAGCTGACAGCACCGGAGACGGGTAGCTGACAGCACCTGAGACGGGTAGCTGACAGCACCTGAGACGGGTAGCTGACAGCACCTGAGACGGGTAGCTGACAGCACCTGAGACAGGTAGCTGACAGCACCTGAGACGGGTAGCTGACAGCACCTGAGACGGGTAGCTGACAGCACCTGAGACGGGTAGCTGACAGCACCTGAGACGGGTAGCTGACAGCACCTGAGACGGGTAGCTGACAGCACCTGAGACGGGTAGCTGACCGCACCTGAGACGGGTAACTGACCCCACCAGAGACGGGTAACTGACCCCACCAGAGACGGGTAACTGACCCCACCAGAGACGGGTAACTGACCCCACCAGAGACGGGTAACTGACCCCACCAGAGACGGGTAACTGACCCCACCAGAGACGGGTAACTGACCCCACCTGAGACGGGTAACTGACCCCACCTGAGACGGGTAACTGACCCCACCTGAGACGGGTAACTGACCCCACCTGAGACGGGTAACTGACCCCACCTGAGACGGGTAACTGACCCCACCTGAGACGGGTAACTGACCCCACCTGAGACGGGTAACTGACCCCACCTGAGACGGGTAACTGACCCCACCTGAGACGGGTAACTGACCCCACCTGAGACGGGTAACTGACCCCACCTGAGACGGGTAACTGACCCAGGTAACTGACCCTAACTGACAGCACCTGAGACGGGTAGCTGACAGCACCTGAGACGGGTAGCTGACAGCACCGGAGACGGGTAGCTGACAGCACCTGAGACGGGTAGCTGACAGCACCTGAGACGGGTAGCTGACAGCACCTGAGACGGGTAGCTGACAGCACCTGAGACAGGTAGCTGACAGCACCTGAGACGGGTAGCTGACAGCACCTGAGACGGGTAGCTGACAGCACCTGAGACGGGTAGCTGACAGCACCTGAGACGGGTAGCTGACAGCACCTGAGACGGGTAGCTGACCGCACCTGAGACGGGTAACTGAACCCACCTGAGACGGGTAACTGACCACTCCAGTGTGACTTCTCCGCGTCTCTGTCTCCTCCAGGCGTTTGCCAAGGTGTTCACCACCACTCCTGATGACCTGGACATGCATGTGATCTATGACGTGTCTCATAACATCGCCAAGGTGGAGGAACACATGGTAGATGGGAAACAGAAGACTCTACTGCTGCATCGCAAGGGATCCACACGGGCCTTCCCTCCACACCACCCCCTCATCCCTGTAGACTACCAGGTACACCCCCTCATCCCTGTAGACTACCAGGTACCACCCCCTCATCCCTGTAGACTACCAGGTACCACCCACTCATACCTGTAGACTACCAGGTACCACCCCCTCATCCCTGTAGACTACCAGGTACCCCCCCCCCCCTCATCCCTGTAGACTACCAGGTACCCCCTCATCCCTGTAGACCACCAGGTACTCCCTCATCCCTGTAGACTACCAGGTACTCCCTCTCATCCCTGTAGACTACCAGGTACTCCCCCTCATCCCTGTGGACTACCAGGTACCTCCTTCATCCCTGTAGACTACCAGGTAGCCCCCCCTCATCCCTGTAGACTACCAGGTACCCCCTCATCCCTGTAGACTACCAGGTACCCCCTCATCCCTGTAGACTACCAGGTACCCCCCCCCCCCCTCATCCCTGTAGACTACCAGGTACCCCCCCCTCTCATCCCGGGCCTTCCCTCCACACCACCCCCTCATCCCTGTAGACTACCAGGTACCCCCCCCTCTCATCCCTGTAGACTACCAGGTACTCCCTCTCATCCCTGTAGACTACCAGGTACTCCCTCTCATCCCTGTAGACTACCAGGTACTCCCCCTCATCCCTGTAGACTACCAGGTACTCCCCCTCATCCCTGTAGACTACCAGGTACCCCCCCTCATCCCTGTAGACTACCAGGTACCCCCCCCTCATCCCTGTAGACTACCAGGTACCTCCCCTCATCCCTGTAGACTATCAGGTCCCCCCCCTCAACATCAATACAGAATGAAGTTATGGTTTAACATTAGACTATCTACTTTAGGCACTGCTTTAGGGCCAATCTGACAGCCCTATGTGTCTCTGGCCCTAAAGTAGTGCCATTTTGATGCAGACTGTTTTTAAAACGCTTCCTGTTTCTGGTCCAATCAGCTGACAGGCCAGCCTGTGTTGATCGGGGGCACGATGGGCACCTGCAGTTACGTCCTGACGGGCACGGAACAGGGCATGACGGAGACCTTCGGCACCACCTGTCACGGCGCGGTAAGGCTTTACTACACCTCTGTCGCTTTACTGCACCTCTCTGTCGCTTTACTGCACCTCTCTGTCGCTTTACTGCACCTCTCTGTGGCTTTACTGCACCTCTGTCGCTTTACTGCACCTCTCTGTCGCTTTACTGCACCTCTCTGTCGCTTTACTGCACCTCTCTGTCGCTTTACTGCACCTCTCTGTCGCTTTACTGCACCTCTCTGTCGCTTTACTGCACCTCTCTGTCGCTTTACTGCACCTCTGTCGCTTTACTGCACCTCTGTCGCTTTACTGCACCTCTGTCGCTTTACTGCACCTCTGTCGCTTTACTGCACCTCTGTCGCTTTACTGCACCTCTGTCGCTTTACTGCACCTCTGTCGCTTTACTGCACCTCTGTCGCTTTACTGCACCTCTCTGTCGCTGTGTTCCTAGGTATGTCCATACTATAACAAGTAGTAACGATGGACTGCACCCATCTGTTCATTATCAAGAACATCTTTTACTCAACATTGAACTCTTGTCTCCAGGGTCGGGCTCTGTCTCGGGCCAAATCCCGCAGGAACATCGACTTCCAGGACGTGTTGGACAAGCTGGCAGACAAGGGTATCGCCATCAGGGTGGCTTCGCCCAAACTAGTCATGGAAGAGGTAGGCTTCGCTTCACCCAGACTAGTCATGGAAGGGGTAGGCTTTCACCCAGACTAGTCATTGAAGGGGTAGGCTTCGCCCAGACTAGTCATGGAAGGGGTAGGCTTCGCTTCGCCCAGACTAGTCATGGAAGGGGTAGGCTTCGCTTCGCCCAGACTAGTCATGGAAGGGGTAGGCTTTGCTTCGCCCAGACTAGTCATGGAAGGGGTAGGCTTTGCTTCGCCCAGACTAGTCATGGAAGGGGTAGGCTTTGCTTCGCCCAGACTAGTCATGGAAGGGGTAGGCTTCGCCCAGACTAGTCATGGAAGGGGTAGGCTTCGCCCAGACTAGTCATGGAAGGGGTAGGCTTCGCCCAGACTAGTCATGGAAGGGGTAGGCTTCGCTTCGCCCAGACTAGTCATGGAAGGGGTAGGCTTCGCCCAGACTAGTCATGCTATAGCTACAGTGGGGGGGGTCGTGGAAGGGGTAGGCTTCGCCCAGACTAGTCATGCTATAGCTACAGTGGGGGGGGTCGTGGAAGGGGTAGGCTTCGCCCAGACTAGTCATGCTATAGCTACAGTGGGGGGGGGTCGTGGAAGGGGTAGGCTTCGCCCAGACTAGTCATGCTATAGCTACAGTGGGGGGGGTCGTGGAAGGCTTCGCCCAGACTAGTCATGCTATAGCTACAGTGGGGGGGGTCGTGGAAGGCTTCGCCCAGACTAGTCATGCTATAGCTACAGTGGGGGGGGGTCGTGGAAGGGGTAGGCTTCGCCCAGACTAGTCATGCTATAGCTACAGTGGGGGGGTCGTGGCAGGGGTAGACTTCGCCCAGACTAGTCATGCTATAGCTACAGTGGGGGGGGTCGTGGAAGGCTTTGCCCAGACTAGTCATGCTATAGCTACAGTGGGGGGGGTTGTGTCTATTGTTATAGCTACAGTTGGGGGGGTCGTGTCTATTGTTATAGCTACAGGGGGGGTCGTGTATTTTGTTATAGCTATAGTGGGGGGGGGGGGTTCGTGTCTATTGTTATAGCTATAGTGGGGGGGGGGGGGGGTCATGTCTATTGTTATAGCTATAGTGGGGGGGGGGGTCGTGTCTATTGTTATAGCTATAGTGGGGGGGGTCGTGTCTATTGTTATAGCTACAGTGGGGGGGTCGTGTCTATTGTTATAGCTACAGTGGGGGGGTCGTGTCTATTGTTATAGCTACAGTGGGGGGGTCGTGTCTATTGTTATAGCTACAGTGGGGGGGTCGTGTCTATTGTTATAGCTATAGTGGGGGGGTCGTGTCTATTGTTATAGCTATAGTGGGGGGGTCGTGTCTTGTTATAGCTATAGTGGGGGGGTCGTGTCTATTGTTATAGCTACAGTGGGGGGGGTCGTGTCTATTGTTATAGCTATAGTGGGGGGGTCGTGTCTATTGTTATAGCTACAGTGGGGGGGTCGTGTCTATTGCTATAGCTATAGTGGGGGGGTCGTGTCTATTGTTATAGCTACAGTGGGGGGGTCGTGTCTATTGTTATAGCTACAGTGGGGGGTTCGTGTCTATTGTTATAGCTACAGTGGGGGGGTCGTGTCTATTGTTATAGCTACAGTGGGGGGGTCGTGTCTATAGCTATAGCTACAGTGGGGGGTCGTGTCTATTGTTATAGCTACAGTGGGGGGGTCGTGTCTATAGCTATAGCTACAGTGGGGGGTCGTGTCTATTGTTATAGCTACAGTGGGGGGGTCGTGTCTATTGTTATAGCTACAGTGGGGGGGTCGTGTCTATTGTTATAACTACGGGGGGGGTCGTCTATTGTTATAGCTACAGGGGGGGGGTCGTGGCTATTGCTATAACTACAGGGGGGGGGGGTCGTGGCTATTGTTATAGCTACAGGGGGGGGGTCGTGGCTATTGTTATAGCTACAGGGGGGGGGTCGTCTATTGTTATAGCTACAGGGGGGGGGGTCGTCTATTGTTATAAAGGCTAACAGTATTGTCTTACCGTTCCTAGGCTCCAGAGTCGTACAAAAACGTGTGTGATGTCGTCAACACGTGTCACGATGCTGGAATCAGCAAGAAAGCCATCAAACTACGACCCATCGCTGTGATCAAGGGATAAGGCTGCACCACTCTGCTAGTGACGGCATTGGCCATGGCACTCCCTCCAGGAGCCAATCACCAGGCAGAGAGCTGGCGGAGGAGCCAATGAGGAAGTGTCTGACTGCGAGTGAGCATGTCCGTCTTCATAGACTGACTTGACAAGGGATCGGTTTCCTCCACTTCCTGTCTATGACCAGTATGATTTTTTTTGACATGGGGGGTGATTTGTCCGTTGAGTGATCAATTTAATTGGACCAGATGGGCTCTTTAATATTGTAAAGTCTGAGAGGGTGAAGTGTCTTGGGTTTACTTTTCATTCATGGCAAAATCACTGTGGAATATAACCTTGAGATTCAGGTTAACCAGAGATAATAAAATACAAGATGACAGATTTAATGCCTGGTAGTCACTTTGTTCCAACATCTGAAGAAAACAAACAGTAAAGCTTCACATGGTGAGGAGATGGTTTGGGAACTCGATTCTCTGACCAGATTGATTTCCCTCACTGCCTCTCACCCATTGGTAGGAGAAACCCTGGTGTCTGGATTAGTAAACACTTAATGTTGTTGTGATGAACCAATAAAGATACTCAGAGGTAAGCTGTCTGGGATCATATCTGAATATCCATTAGTCTGGTCTGGTGAGGTGAGCTGTCTGGGATCATATCTGAATATCCATTAGTCTGGTCTGGTGAGGTAAGCTGGCTGTGATCATATCTGAATATCCATTAGTCTGGTCTGGAGGTAAGCTGTCTGGGATCATATCTGAATATCCATTAGTCTGGTCTGGTGAGGTAAGCTGGCTGTGATCATATCTGAATATCCATTAGTCTGGTCTGGAGGTAAGCTGTCTGGGATCATATCTGAATATCCATTAGTCTGGTCTGGTGAGGTGAGCTGTCTGGGATCATATCTGAATATCCATTAGTCTGGTCTGGTGAGGTAAGCTGGCTGTGATCATATCTGAATATCCATTAGTCTGGTCTGGTGAGGTAAGCTGGCTGTGATCATATCTGAATATCCATTAGTCTGGTCTGGAGGTAAGCTGTCTGGGATCATATCTGAATATCCATTAGTCTGGTCTGGTGAGGTGAGCTGTCTGGGATCATATCTGAATATCCATTAGTCTGGTCTGGTGAGGTAAGCTGGCTGTGATCATATCTGAATATCCATTAGTCTGGTCTGGTGAGGTAAGCTGGCTGTGATCATATCTGAATATCCATTAGTCTGGTCTGGAGGTAAGCTGTCTGGGATCATATCTGAATATCCATTAGTCTGGTCTGGTGAGGTGAGCTGTCTGGGATCATATCTGAATATCCATTAGTCTGGTCTGGTGAGGTAAGCTGGCTGTGATCATATCTGAATATCCATTAGTCTGGTCTGGTGAGGTAAGCTGGCTGTGATCATATCTGAATATCCATTAGTCTGGTCTGGAGGTAAGCTGTCTGGGATCATATCTGAATATCCATTAGTCTGGTCTGGTGAGGTGAGCTGTCTGGGATCATATCTGAATATCCATTAGTCTGGTCTGGTGAGGTAAGCTGGCTGTGATCATATCTGAATATCCATTAGTCTGGTCTGGTGAGGTAAGCTGGCTGTGATCATATCTGAATATCCATTAGTCTGGTCTGGAGGTAAGCTGTCTGGGATCATATCTGAATATCCATTAGTCTGGTCTGGTGAGGTGAGCTGTCTGGGATCATATCTGAATATCCATTAGTCTGGTCTGGAGGTAAGCTGTCTGGGATCATATCTGAATATCCATTAGTCTGGTCTGGAGGTAAGCTGGCAGGGATCATATCCATTAGTCTGGTCTGGAGGTAAGCTGGCTGGGATCATATCTATTAGTCTGGTCTGAAGGTAAGCTGGCTGGGATCATATCCATTAGTCTGGTCTGGAGGTAAGCTGGCTGGGATCATATCTGAATATCCATTAGTCTGGTCTGGAGGTAAGCTGGCGGGGATCATATCTGAATATCCATTAGTCTGGTCTGGAGGTAAGCTGGCTGGGATCATATCTGAATATCCATTAGTCTGGTCTGGAGGTAAGCTGGCTGGGATCATATCTATTAGTCTGGTCTGGAGGTAAGCTGGCTGGGATCATATCCATTAGTCTGGTCTGGAGGTAAGCTGGCTGGGATCATATCCATTAGTCTGGTCTGGAGGTAAGCTGGCTGGGATCATATCTGAATATCCATTAGTCTGGTCTGGAGGTAAGCTGGCGGGGATCATATCTGAATATCCATTAGTCTGGTCTGGAGGTAAGCTGGCGGGGACATTATCCATTAGTCTGGTCTGGAATCATATCTGAATATCCATTAGTCTAGTCTGGTGAGCTGTCTGGGGCTGAAGAAGATTCATTTGTAACAATGGCATAAATAACAGACCACTCAACATACGGTGCAACACAGAGATGTTTTAACGTTCAATGATTATTCTACAGAGGGTGGACAGTAAGTACAGGTGGATGAACATGCCGTTGAACAGTGTTTACTGCAGTTTCTTCAGATTCAAAATGGAGCTGAGGTGGTGGGCGTGGCCAATGGTGCGATCCAAAATGGAGCTGAGGTGGTGGGCGTGGCCAACGGTGAGATCCAAAATGGAGCTGAGGTAGTGGGCGTGGCCAACGGTGCCCTCCTGTTGACCCGGCTCATTTCCCGCCAGTTTATGCCAAATGCGTTCCATGAAGGGGCCTGGCGTCGCCTGGTGTCTCCCTTTCCGACTTAGAGACAACCAGATCAGGGGAGTTCCTAATTAGATGTACCAGGGAGGAGCGAAACCTCTCACTGAAACAGTTTTTGACTCTGAGTGACTCAACATATCAATACTACCCAGCACTGTGGTAGGAAATAACTGGGATTCAAGGGCAACGACACATGTCGGTTCCTGGGAGGAGCTGAAATAAAACATCCCAGAAATGTTGTGCACAACTTTATTTCACGTCCCTTTCAGTGAACATTTCTCCTTGATGATCCATATCAAGAAGCTGATTAAACAGCATGATCATTACACAGGTGCACCTCGTGCTGGGGACAAAAGCCCACTAAAATGTGCAGTGTTATCATGCCACAGATGTCTCAAGTTGAGGGAGAATGCAATTGGCATGCCGACTGTAGGAATGTCCACCAGAGCTGTTTCCGTAAGCTGCATCCCAACCGGCCTCAACTGCAGGTGAAACCACGCCAGCCCAGGTGCTCTACATCCGATTTCTTCACCTGCGGGATCACGTGAGGGGGGTGCTGAGGAGTATTTCTGTCTGTAATGAAGCCCTTTTGTCGGGAAAACTCATTCTGAGTGTGTGCCCTCCCAGGCCCACCCATGGCTACGCCCCTGCCCAATCATGTGAATTCCATAGATTACGATCTAATGAATTTATTTCAATTGACCGATTTCATTAAATGAACTGTAACAGAGGTTAAATCATTGACATGTTTGTTCAGTATATATTTAACAGGCAGGTTAGCATTACCAAACACATTTCCTCAGTGGTCAAGCTGAATTGTGAGTTAACAGTTGGGTATAAAATGCTGTTGTCTGGTTATAGTCAGTTCATACATGGATCATGCTGCTCACACCTTTAAAGATGACACGGACTCACATGTTCAAAACAACAAACAAACAACAACAAACAAACCATCAAACTAATTTATTTACATCCCAACATATTATTCCTTCTTTAAAATAAAACATAACATTTACATTTTGATCCGCCACTTCCTTCTGGAAGTGACGTTGTCGTAACGACCACCGGGGTAAACACTCCGCTAGTCAGTCTGGTCCAGAGTTCTCCTGTTGAGGGCAGAGTGGATGACTTCACTCAGTCACCCCCCCCCCCCCCCCCCCCCCCCGAGGGGACTGAGGGCAGAGTGGATGACTTCACTCAGTCACACACCCCCCTGAGGGGACTGAGGGCAGAGTGGATGACTTCACTCAGTCACACCCCCCCCTGAGGGGACTGAGGGCAGAGTGGATGACTTCACTCAGTCACACCCCCCCCTAAGGGGACTGAGGGCAGAGTGGATGACTTCACTCAGTCACACCCCCCCCTGAGGGGACTGAGGGCAGAGTGGATGACTTCACTCAGTCACACACACCCCCCTGAGGGGACTGAGGGCAGAGTGGATGACTTCACTCAGTCACACACCCCCCTGAGGGGAATGAGGGCAGAGTGGATGACTTCACTCAGTCACACACCCCCCTGAGGGGAATGAGGGCAGAGTGGATGACTTCACTCAGTCACCCCCCCCCCCCCCCCGAGGGGACTGAGGGCAGAGTGGATGACTTCACTCAGTCACACACCCCCCCCCCCCCTGAGGGGACTGAGGGCAGAGTGGATGACTTCACTCAGTCACACCCCCCCCCCCCCCTGAGGGGAATGAGGGCAGAGTGGATGACTTCACTCAGTCACACACCCCCCTGAGGGGACTGAGGGCAGAGTGGATGACTTCACTCAGTCACCCCCCCCCCCCTGAGGGGACTGAGGGCAGAGTGGATGACTTCACTCAGTCACACCCCCCCCTGAGGGGACTGAGGGCAGAGTGGATGACTTCACTCAGTCACACACACCCCCCTGAGGGGACTGAGGGCAGAGTGGATGACTTCACTCAGTCACACACCCCCCTGGGGGGAATGAGGGCAGAGTGGATGACTTCACTCAGTCACACACCCCCCTGAGGGGAATGAGGGCAGAGTGGATGACTTCACTCAGTCACCCCCCCCCCCCCCCCCGAGGGGACTGAGGGCAGAGTGGATGACTTCACTCAGTCACACACCCCCCCCCCCCCCCTGAGGGGACTGAGGGCAGAGTGGATGACTTCACTCAGTCACACCCCCCCCCCCCCTGAGGGGAATGAGGGCAGAGTGGATGACTTCACTCAGTCACACACCCCCCTGAGGGGACTGAGGGCAGAGTGGATGACTTCACTCAGTCACCCCCCCCCCCCTGAGGGGACTGAGGGCAGAGTGGATGACTTCACTCAGTCACACACCCCCCTGAGGGGAATGAGGGCAGAGTGGATGACTTCACTCAGTCACACACCCCCCTGAGGGGAATGAGGGCAGAGTGGATGACTTCACTCAGTCACACCCCCCCCTGAGGGGACTGAGGGCAGAGTGGATGACTTCACTCAGTCACACCCCCCCCTGAGGGGACTGAGGGCAGAGTGGATGACTTCACTCAGTCACCCTGAGGGGACTGAGGGTAGAGGAGAACCTTGTTCAGGGCGGGTCCTATTCTGTCTGAGGGGACTGAGGGTAGAGGAGAACCTTGTTCAGGGCAGGTCCTATTCTGTCTGAGGGGACTGAGGGTAGAGAACCTTGTTCAGGGCAGGTCCTATTCTGTCTGAGGGGACTGAGGGTAGAGGAGAACCTTGTTCAGGGCAGGTCCTATTCTGTCTGAGGGGACTGAGGGTAGAGAACCTTGTTCAGGGCAGGTCCTATTCTGTCTGAGGGGACTGAGGGTAGAGGAGAACCTTGTTCAGGGCAGGTCCTATTCTGTCTGAGGGGACTGAGGGTAGAGGAGAACCTTGTTCAGGGCAGGTCCTATTCTGTCTGAGGGGACTGAGGGTAGAGGAGAACCTTGTTCAGGGCTTGAGTTCATAATGCATATCTGATCTAGTCCGACCTCTTCTTATTCATAACATCCTCCATCAGCACTCCTACCGAAACACCATGAATAGAGGCCCTGACGTTCAAGACATCCTGACAATGTTCTGAGGGACAACCTGACAACGTTCTGAGGGACAGGGGTACCTGACAACGTTCTGAGGGACAGGGGTACCTGACAACGTTCTGAGGGACAGGGGTACCTGACAACGTTCTGAGGGACAGGGGTACCAGACAACGTTCTGAGGGACAGGGGTACCTGACAACGTTCTGAGGGACAGGGGCACCTCACATCGTTCTGAGGGACAGGGGTACCTGACAACGTTCTGAGGGACAGGGGTACCTGACAACGTTCTGAGGGACAGGGGCACCTGACAACGTTCTGAGGGACAGGGGCACCTGACAACGTTCTGAGGGACAGGGGTACCTGACAACGTTCTGAGGGACAGGGGTACCTGACAACGTTCTGAGGGACAGGGGTACCTGACAACGTTCTGAGGGACAGGGGCACCTGACAACGTTCTGAGGGACAGGGGTACCTGACAACGTTCTGAGGGACAGGGGTACCTGACAACGTTCTGAGGGACAGGGGCACCTGACAACGTTCTGAGGGACAGGGGCACCTGACAACGTTCTGAGGGACAGGGGCACCTGACAACGTTCTGAGGGACAGGGGCACCTGACAACGTTCTGAGGGACAGGGGTACCTGACAACGTTCTGAGGGACGGGGGTACCTGACAACGTTCTGAGGGACATGGGCACCTTAAAACTGGAACAGAAGGTAAAGTAAATGCAGAATAAACCAGAGGTCTGTCATCCACCGTTACAGAGGTCTGTCATCCACCGTTACAGAGGTCTGTCATCCACCGTTACAGAGGTCTGTCATCCACCGTTACAGAGGTCTGTCATCCACCGCTACAGAGGTCTGTCATCCACCGTTACAGAGGTCTGTCATCCACCGTTACAGAGGTCTGTCATCCACCGTTACAGAGGTCTGTCATCCACCGTTACAGAGGTCTGTCATCCACCGCTAGAGGTCTGTCCTGTCTGTCATCCACCGCTAGAGGTCTGTCCTGTCTGTCATCCACCGTTACAGAGGTCTGTCCTGTCTGTCATCCACCGTTACAGAGGTCTGTCATCCACCGTTACAGAGGTCTGTCATCCACCGCTAGAGGTCTGTCCTGTCTGTCATCCACCGTTACAGAGGTCTGTCCTGTCTGTCATCCACCGTTACAGAGGTCTGTCATCCACCGCTAGAGGTCTGTCCTGTACGTCTCGTCAAACTAAAACACATCCTACCCCAACCATCCCATTTCTTCCACAACAGAAAAACGTAGAAAAACATGTCAAGTCAGCCCTTTTATTTAGTCCATCAATTCATTCACAGGGCAAAGAGAAACAAAACCTCCACGTTCAACCACTCCAATGAAAGACATCTTGAAAACAAATACCTGTTTCTAAAGGAATAAATCCTAATCGTTAGATTGTGTTCAGGTCATTGTTGGATCATTACCAACAGACAGATGAGGCCTCAGGCCTGTTCAAGGATACTTGGTATTCTACTATGGAAGCCTTGTTCCATAAGCCTTCCTCTATACTCTAGTTTACTTCCTGTCTTGCAGAGAATCCAACCAATCACATCTTCACTTGACCAGGGTACCACCCCAGATGGAGAGCACGTCCTTGATTGGGCCTGGATCAGTGGAGGGGGGTGTGGTCACCCCAGTGAAAGCCTCCTTGACCACTCGTGTCCTTGTGTCTTGGCTCCGTTCCCTCCCGCGTGGACAGGATGGGCGGGGTTATGCAGTTACCTTCAGAAGTGCTAAGGCCGCTCCTATGCTAAGCTCTCCGTCTTTAAGATCTCTCTCCGTCCGTCTCTCTCTCTGTCCGGCTGTCCGTAGTGAGTGGTACTATCTCACTACCAGTCTTCTCTTAGTTTCCAGTGTCCTCTCTCAATCCTTCCAGCTCGGTTCGTATTTACAGTTTGGCTCGCTGAAAGAAAGCCTGTGGAGAGAGAGAGACAGAGAGAGAGGGACAGAGAGAGACGAGAGAGAGAGAGATGAGAGGCAGACAGAGACTCTTGTCAGATGTCATTGCTAGTCTCAAGACACAGGCGACAGAGTGGAGATGTTTCCAAGGCAACAACCAGCTGACTACGTACCTTCATGTAGTTTTTGAGGACCTTGGCATCTGGCTGCTGAAGCACTTGACACACTTCCTGTGACAGGAAGAGGAGGAGGAGTGTTACAGAACTAGGGAACAGGTTACATTTCCGTGCTCGTTTCAGCTGTGATTTGTGTGGTTATCCGACAGTGGTACCTGTGTGATTTCAGGTGACACCTGTAGAGAAGGGAGGTACTCCTGTTGAAGGTACTGGATAAACTCCGGACCCTGCCGAACAGGAAGTACAAAACATGACGACAAACACCATGTCAGCCGTGCATTCATTCAGGTCCAAGTTCAAGATAGATCAGGTTCTCAACCAGACGAGCACAACGGAAAGGAAAACCAAACTGGAGCTTACCCTTCTGAGATGAATCATTTTCAACGTCAGAGCACACTCTGACAACGTCTGGAGGAAGGACAACAAAACAAGTTTTGTGAAATGAGTCCAAACGTCTAGGATGTAAAAGAGACGTGTCTGATAAATCTGGTTCCAGGTACTCACCAGGACGGTCTGAGCGTCTGTGAGATCAAAGGATGGTTTGAGAGGAGCCAGGAAGCATGCTGGGACGATGTGTTTATAGATGAAGTCTGGGAAACCAGCCATACCGTCTTTACCTCCTGAAGGACAAAACATAAAAAAATCAGTCCCGGTTCAAAACGTTTCACTTTTACACCAGGGGTGTATTCATTAGTGCACCAGGGGTGTATTCATTAGTGCACCAGGGGTGTATTCATTAGTGCACCAGGGGTGTATTCATTAGTGCACCAGGGGTGTATTCATTAGTACACCAGGGGTGTATTCATTAGTACACCAGGGGTGTATTCATTAGTGCACCAGGGGTGTATTCATTAGTACACCAGGGGTGTATTCATTAGTACACCAGGGGTGTATTCATTAGTACACCAGGGGTGTATTCATTAGTGCACCAGGGGTGTATTCATTAGTGCACCAGGGGTGTATTCATTAGTGCAAACTGTAGCAACAATGTGGTTGGATAAGGAGGGAGGGTGGTTGGATACGGAGGGAGGGAGGGAGGGTGGTTGATACGGAGGGAGGGTGGTTGGATACGGAGGGAGGGAGGGTGGTTGGATACGGAGGGAGGGAGGGTGGTTGGATACGGAGGGAGGGAGGGTGGTTGGATACGGAGGGAGAAAGGGTGGTTGGATGCGGAGGGAGAAAGGGTGGTTGGATGCGGAGGGAGAGAGGGAGGGTGGTTTGATACGGAGAGAGGGTGGTTGGATACGGAGAGAGGGAGGTTGGATACGGAGAGAGGGAGGTTGGATACGGAGAGAGGGAGGTTGGATACGGAGAGAGGGAGGTTGGATACGGAGAGAGGGAGGTTGGATACGGAGAGAGGGAGGTTGGATACGGAGAGAGGGAGGTGGATACGGAGAGAGGGAGGGTGGTTGGATACGGAAAGAGGGAGGGTGGTTGGATACGGAGAGAGGGAGGGTGGTTGGATACGGAGGGGAGGGAGGGAGGGTGGTTGGATACGGAGGGAGGGAGGGAGGGTGGTTGGATACGGAGAGAGGGAGGGTGGTTGGATACGGAGGGAGGGGGGTTGGATACGGAGGGAGGGAGGGAGGGTGGTTGGATATGGAGGGAGGGAGGGAGGGTGGTTGGATATGGAGGGAGGGAGGGAGGGAGGGTGGTTGGATACGGAGGGAGGGAGGGAGGGAGGGAGGTTGGATACGGAGAGAGGGAGGGAGGGTGGTTGGATACGGAGAGAGGGAGGGTGGTTGGATACGGAGAGAGGGAGGGTGGTTGGATACGGAGAGAGGGAGGGTGGTGGATACGGAGAGAGGGAGGGTGGTTGGATACGGAGAGAGGGAGGGTGGTTGGATACGGAGAGAGGGAGGGTGGTTGGATACGGAGAGAGGGAGGGTGGTTGGATACGGAGAGAGGGAGGGTGGTTGGATACGGAGAGAGGGAGGGTGGTTGGATACGGAGAGAGGGAGGGTGGTTGGATACGGAGAGAGGGAGGGTGGTTGGATACGGAGAGAGGGAGGGTGGTTGGATACGGAGGGAGGGACGGTAGTTGGATACGGAGGGAGGGACGGTGGTTGGATACGAAGGGAGGGACGGTGGTTGGATACGGAGGGAGGGACGGTGGTTGGATACGGAGGGAGGGAGGGTGGTTGGATACGGAGGGACGGTGGTTGGAAACGGAGGGACGGTGGTTGGATACAGAGGGACGGATGGTGGTTGGATACGGAGGGACGGTGGTTGGATACGGAGGGAGGGAGGGTGGTTGGATACGGAGGGAGGGTGGTTGGAAACGGAGGGAGGGTGGTTGGATACGGAGGGAGGGTGGTTGGATACGGAGGGAGGGTGGTTGGATACGGAGGGACGGTGGTTGGATACGGAGGGACGGTGGTTGGATACGGAGGGACGGTGGTTGGATACGGAGGGAGGGACGGTGGTTGGATACGGAGGGAGGGACGGTGGTTGGATACGGAGGGACGGACGGTGGTTGGATACGGAGGGACGGACGGTGGTTGGATACGGAGGGACGGACGGTGGTTGGATACGGAGGGACGGACGGTGGTTGGATACGGAGGGACGGACGGTGGTTGGATACGGAGGGACGGACGGTGGTTGGATACGGAGGGACGGACGGTGGTTGGATACGGAGGGACGGACGGTGGTTGGATACGGAGGGAGGGAGGGTGGTTGGATACGGAGGGACGGTGGTTGGATACGGAGGGACGGTGGTTGGATACGGTGGGACGGTAGTTCTCACCCCAGAGTTCCACCAGCTTGGACAAGATGATGAAGCAGGTCTTCTGGGCGATGGGGTCGGGGAAGTCGACAGCTCCCTGGATGATGGTGAACAGAACCCGCTCTACGTTCTCAACACCTGAGGAGGCACCACACACTTAGAACCCTGGAGAACCACGCAACAAATTTTTATAGCTGAGGAACCACACACACTTAAAACCCTGGAGAACCACACCCACTTAATGTTCTCAACACCTGGGTAACAGAACCCTGGAGAACCACAGGACACACTGAGCAGCAGCTCACCCTGGTTGGCCAGGACTTCGTTCATCCCACTGGAGGTTATCGTCTGGATGAAGGTGAAGTAGCTTCTACGTAACATTTGTTTCTCCAGAGCTGCTGCCTGGTCGTTGTCCTCAGCAGGTCGACACAACACCTCAAAGATGGCCAGGACCAGAGGCATGAACACCTGCTGCAGGAACGGAGACACCTGGTCCTGGAGAGGAGAGAGACAGAGAGGACCAGAGACATGAACACCTGCTGGTCCTGGAGAGGAGAAAGACAGAGAGGACCAGAGACACCTGGTCCTGGAGAGGAGAGAGACAGAGACATGAACACCTGCTGGTCCTGGAGAGGAGAAAGACAGAGAGGACCAGAGACACCTGGTCCTGGAGAGGAGAGAGACAGAGACACCTGGTCCTAGAGAGGAGAGAGACAGAGACACCTGGTCCTGGAGAGGAGAGGGAGAGACACCTGGTCCTGGAGAGGAGAGGGAGAGACACCTGGTCCTGGAGAGGAGAGGGAGAGACACCTGGTCCTGGAGAGGAGAGAGACAGAGACACCTGGTCCTGGAGAGGAGAGAGACAGAGACACCTGGTCCTGGAGAGGAGAGACACACCTGGTCCAGGGAATGGGGACATTGACTATAAACCTAACCCTAAACCTAAACCCCAGGGAATGGGGACATTGACTAACCCTAAACCTAACCCTAACCCTAAATCCCAGGGAATGGGGACATTGACTAACCCTAACCTAACCCTTTTAGCTCTACCATAGATATTTGGTAAGGGCCGGTTTCCTGGACAGATGAATCTTAGTCGTGGACTAAAACCCTTCCTATGGAGATCCTACCTTAGTCCAGGAAACCAGCCCCAGATGTCCTCTAACTGTGTAGCAGGTCCCTGGTTACCTTGAACTTAGTGGTGATCTGACTGATGAGGGTATAAACTACTGCAGGTCCCTGGTTACCTTGAACTTGGTGGTGATCTGACTGATGAGGGTATAAACTACTGCAGGTCCCTGGTTACCTTGAACTTAGTGGTGATCTGACTGATGAGGGGTATAAACTACTGCAGGTCCCTGGTTACCTTGAACTTGGTGTCTGACTGATGAGGGGTATAAACTACTGCAGGTCCCTGGTTACCTTGAACTTAGCGGTGATCTGACTGATGAGGGGTATAAACTCCTGAAGGTCCTTGGCCTCGCAGTCCTTCAGCATGTGTTCCGATGCCGCAGGGACGAAGGGCAGGACCTCTTCTTCGAGACAGATGATCATGCGGTGGAGGAAGGAGCGGACAGCGCTACGCAGAGACCCCCTCTGGACAGGACAGCTCAGTGCAGGCAGGAAGGTCTGCAGACAGTCTCTGTAGACTTCAGTACATCCACACTGCTTCACTGTCTGTTTGTTGCTGAACGCCTTACTGGTACGACTAGAGGGGGGGGGGGGGGAGAGAGGGAGGGGGGAGAGAGGGAGAGGGGGAGGGAGAGGAGAGAGAGGGGGGAGAGAGGGGGAGGGGGGAGAGAGAGAGAGAGGGGAGAGAGAGGGAGGGGGGAGAGAGAGAGAGGGAGAAAGAGGGAGAGAGGAGAGAGAGAGGGAGGGGGGGGAGAGAGGGGGGGGGGAGAGAGGGAGGGGGGGGTAGAGAGAGGGAGGGGGGAGAGAGAGAGGGGGGAGAGAGAGAGAGAGAGAGGGGGAAGAGAGAGAGAGAGAGGGGGGGGAGAGAGAGGGGGGAGAGAGAGAGAGTGAGAAAGAGGGAGAGAGAGAGAGTGAGAAAGAGGGAGAGAGGAGAGAGAGGGAGAAAGAGGGAGAGAGGAGAGAGAGGGAGAAAGAGGGAGAGAGGAGAGAGAGGGAGAAAGAGGGAGAGAGGAGAGAGAGGGAGAAAGAGGGAGAGAGGAGAGAGAGGGAGAAAGAGGGAGGGGGGGGAGATGTAGTATTCTTAGCAGGAACAGAACTTGTAAACCCAGAGTGCTGAGTGATTAGTGCTTTTTGAGGTTCGGTTTCAGGTCTATAAATAACTAGTTAATGTTTTATGCATTCTGTGGGTTGAATGCTGTAACAGAGTGAAATAAAAGGCCATTACTGCTCATCACTTATTAACCATTTATTCATGACTTTAAGACAACACTACATGACCAGACATTATCTCTGAAGACTACACGACCAGACATTATCTCTGAAGACTACTGTACATGACCAGACATTATCTCTGAAGACTACTGTACATGACCAGACATTATCTCTGAAGACTACTGTACATGACCAGACATTATCTCTGAAGACTACATGACCAGACATTATCTCTGAAGACTACTCTACGTGATCAGGCATTATCTCTGAAGATGACACTACATGACCAGGCATTATCTCTGAAGACTACACGACCTGACATTATCTCTGAAGACTACTCTACGTGATCAGGCATTATCTCTGAAGACGACACTACATGACCAGGCATTATCTCCGAAGACTACGGTACATGACCAGACATTATCTCTGAAGACTACTGTACATGACCAGACATTATCCCTGAAGACTACTGTACGTGACCGGACATGATATCTGAAGACTACTGTACATGACCAAAAGTATGTGGACACCTGGTCTTCCAACAACTCAGTGTTGGTATATCAGGGTTAGTGTTGGTATATCAGGGTTAGTGTTGGTATATCAGGGTTAGTGTTGGTATATCAGGGTTAGTGTTGGTATATCAGGGTTAGTGTTGGTATATCAGGGTTAGTGTTGGTATATCAGGGTCAGTGTTGGTATATCAGGGTTAGTGTTGGTATATCAGGGTTAGTGTTGGTATATCAGGGTTAGTGTTGGTATATCAGGGTTAGTGTTGGTATATCAGGGTTAGTGTTGGTATATCAGGGTTAGTGTTGGTATATCAGGGTCAGTGTTGGTATATCAGGGTTAGTGTTGGTATATCAGGGTTAGTGTTGGTATATCAGGGTTAGTGTTGGTATATCAGGGTTAGTGTTGGTATATCAGGGTTAGTGTTGGTATATCAGGGTCAGTATATCATCGTTAGTGTTGGTATATCAGGGTTAGTATTTGGATATTTACCTAGCGAAGCCAACAGCGTGACTCAGACAGTCGGCCAGCGCAGCCTGCCTCTCCTCCTCCCTCTCAGAGGCCAGTTTGGCCAACAGCAGACGGAAGGCGTCGGTCAACGGGGTCAGCAGGGATCTCATCAGAGCCTGCTTCCTCTCGGCGGGACTCTCTCCGTGGACGATCAACACCCCCGCCGTCTCAAATATAAACAGCTGGTCATCGCTGGTCAGCAGCGCAGGGAAACCGTTCTCCTGAGGCACATATGGGGAGGGGAATGAAGGTCAGGACAGAGGGAGGGTAATGTATGGATGGTAATGAACGTCAGGACAGGGGGGGGATGAAGGTCAGGACAGAGGGAGGGTAATGAAGGTCAGTACAGAGGGGGGGGTAATGTATGGAGGGGAATGAAGGTCAGTACAGAGGGAGGGTAATGTATGGAGGGGAATGAAGGTCAGGACAGAGGGATGATAATGTATGGAGGGGAATGAAGGCCAGGCCAGAGGGAGAGGAAATGAAGGTCATGACAGAGGGAGGGGAATGTATGGAGGGGAATGAAGGTCAGTACAGAGGGAGGGTAATAGGGTAAGTCATTGGAGAGAGATGCTGTAGTGGGTAATGCATGGAGGGTAAGTCATTGGAGAGAGAGATGCTGTAGAGGGTAATGTAGGTCAGTGAAGAGATGCTGTAGAGGGTAATGTAGGTCAGTGAAGAGAGAGACGCTGTAGAAGGTAATGTAGGTCAGTGAAGAGAGATGCTGTAGAGGGTAATGTAGGTCAATGAAGATATATGCGGTAGAGGGTAATGTATGGAGGGTAAGTCAGCGGAGAGAGATGGGTAATGTATACAAGGGTAATGTATATGAGGGGAGAGGTAATTTACAGGAGGCGCTAGCTCAGCAGGTCTGTAGAGGGTAATGTGTAGAAGGTAATGTATAGATGTACCTTACAGGAGGAGCTAGCTCAGCAGGTCTGTAGAGGGTAATGTGTAGAAGGTAATGTATAGATGTACCTTACAGGAGGAGCTAGCTCAGCAGGTCTGTAGAGGGTAATGTGTGGAAGGTAATGTATATGAGGGGAGAGGTAACTTACAGGAAGTGCTAGCTCAGCTGGTCTGTAGAGGGTAATGTATAGAAGGTAATGTATATGAGAGGAGAGGTAACTTACAGGAGGTGCTAGCTCCAGCAGGTCTGTAGAGGGTAATGTATAGAAGGTAATGTATATGAGAGGAGAGGTAACTTACAGGAGGTGCTAGCTCCAGCAGGTCTGTAGAGGGTAATGTATAGAGGTAACTTACAGGAGGTGCTAGCTCCAGCAGGTCTGTAGAGGGTAATGTATAGAGGTGACTTACAGGAGGTGCTAGCTCCAGCAGGTCTGTAGAGGGTAATGTATAGAGGGTAATGTATAGAGGTGACTTACAGGAGGTGCTAGATCCAGCAGGTCTGTAGAGGGTAATGTGTAGAGGGTAATGTATAGAGGTGACTTACAGGAGGTGCTAGATCCAGCAGGTCTGTAGAGGGTAATGTATAGAGGTAACTTACAGGAGGTGCTAGCTCCAGCAGGTCTGTAGAGGGTAATGTGTAGAGGGTAATGTATAGAGGTGACTTACAGGAGGTGCTAGATCCAGCAGGTCTGTAGAGGGTAATGTGTAGAGGGTAATGTATAGAGGTGACTTACAGGAGGTGCTAGATCCAGCAGGTCTGTAGAGGGTAATGTATAGAGGTAACTTACAGGAGGTGCTAGCTCCAGCAGGTCTGTAGAGGGTAATGTGTAGAGGGTAATGTATAGAGGTAACTTACAGGAGGTGCTAGCTCCAGCAGGTCTGTAGAGGGTAATGTATATGAGAGGAGAGGTAACTTACAGGAGGTGCTAGCTCCAGCAGGTCTGTAGAGGGTAATGTATAGAGGTAACTTACAGGAGGTGCTAGCTCCAGCAGGTCCTGTATCCTGGACAGGATGTCTTCAATGAAGGAGTTCATGTGTTTACTGTAAACAGAGGACAGGGTTGGGGTCAATCACAAAGAACCTTCTAGAACTATTACTGTAAACAGAGGACAGGGTTGGGGTCAATCACAAAGAACCTTCTAGAACTATTACTGTAAACAGAGGACAGGGTTGGGGTCAATCACAAAGAACCTTCTAGAACTATTACTGTAAACAGAGGACAGGGTTGGGGTCAAACACAAAGAACCTTCTAGAACTATTACTGTAAACAGAGGACAGGGTTAGGGTCAATCACAAAGAACCTTCTAGAACTATTACTGTAAACAGAGGACAGTGTTGGGGTCAAACACAAAGAACCTTCTAGAACTATTACTGGCAACAGAGGACAGGGTTGGGATCAATCACAAAGAACCTTCTAGAACTATTACTGTAAACAGAGGACAGGGTTAGGGTCAATCACAAAGAACCTTCTAGAACTATTACTGTAAACAGAGGACAGGGTTGGGGTCAATCACAAAGAACCTTCTAGAACTATTACTGTAAACAGAGGACAGGGTTGGGGTCAAACACAAAGAACCTTCTAGAACTATTACTGTAAACAGAGGACAGGGTTAGGGTCAATCACAAAGAACCTTCTAGAACTATTACTGTAAACAGAGGACAGTGTTGGGGTCAAACACAAAGAACCTTCTAGAACTATTACTGGCAACAGAGGACAGGGTTGGGATCAATCACAAAGAACCTTCTAGAACTATTACTGTAAACAGAGGACAGGGTTAGGGTCAATCACAAAGAACCTTCTAGAACTATTACTGTAAACAGAGGACAGGGTTGGGGTCAATCACAAAGAACCTTCTAGAACTATTACTGTAAACAGAGGACAGGGTTAGGGTCAATCACAAAGAACCTTCTAGAACTATTACTGTAAACAGAGGACAGGGTTGGGGTCAAACACAAAGAACCTTCTAGAACTATTACTGTAAACAGAGGACAGGGTTGGGGTCAAACACAAAGAACCTTCTAGAACTATTACTGTAAACAGAGGACAGGGTTGGGGTCAATCACAAAGAACCTTCTAGAACTATTACTGTAAACAGAGGACAGGGTTGGGGTCAAACACAAAGAACCTTCTAGAACTATTACTGTAAACAGAGGACAGGGTTGGGGTCAAACACAAAGAACCTTCTAGAACTATTACTGTAAACAGAGGACAGGGTTGGGGTCAATCACAAAGAACCTTCTAGAACTATTACTGTAAACAGAGGACAGGGTTAGGGTCAATCACAAAGAACCTTCTAGAACTATTACTGTAAACAGAGGACAGGGTTAGGGTCAAACACAAAGAACCTTCTAGAACTATTACTGTAAACAGAGGACAGGGTTGGGGTCAAACACAAAGAACCTTCTAGAACTATTACTGTAAACAGAGGACAGGGTTGGGGTCAAACACAAAGAACCTTCTAGAACTATTACTGTAAACAGAGGACAGGGTTGGGGTCAAACACAAAGAACCTTCTAGAACTATTACTGTAAACATAGGACAGGGTTGGGGTCAATCACAAAGAACCTTCTAGAACTATTACTGTAAACAGAGGACAGGGTCAAACACAAAGAACCTTCTAGAACTATTACTGTAAACAGAGGACAGGGTTGGGGTTTAACACAAAGAACCTTCTAGAACTATTACTGTAAACAGAGGACAGGGTTGGGGTCAATCACAAAGAACCTTCTAGAACTATTACTGTAAACAGAGGACAGGGTTGGGATCAATCACAAAGAACCTTCTAGAACTATATAATATATAACGACATGTCCTGCTTTCTGGTGATCTGGTTTTGACTACCAGGACAGGGTACAACCAGTCTGCTGATAATACTGGTCCTGTGACCCAACAGGTACCCTATAATCTACAACAAGGACCCATAGAGCTCTGGTCTAAAGTAGTGTACTATATAGGGAATAGGGTCCTGGTCTAAAGTAGTGCACTATATAGGGAATAGGGCTCTGGTCTAAAGTAGTGCACTATATAGGGAATAGGGCTCTGGTCTAAAGTAGTGTACTATATAGGGAATAGGGCTCTGGTCTATAGTAGTGCACTATATAGGGAATAGGGGCCCATTGGGAACACCATGGAATGCGTGCTTAGTGACGGTACAGCTGGACTTACTGCAGTGTCTTGACGAACCGCGAGAAGAGGTAGGCCACTCTGCTACGGACCTTAGGACTGCTGTGTCTCAGACCCCGATGGTCCAGAAAGGACATCTACAGGGACACAGAAACACACTGATACAAAACCTCCCCTTTATCCAGGGGTCCACTGTCCCTCTCCTCAACACTGATACAAAACCTCCCCTTTAACCAAGGGTCCACTGTCCCTCTCCTCAACACTGTTACAAAACCTCCCCTTTATCCAGGGGTCCACTGTTCCTCTCCTCTCCTCAACACTGATACAAAACCTCCCCTTTATCCAGGGGTCCACTGTTCCTCTCCTCTCCTCAACACTGTTACAAAACCTCCCCTTTATCCAGGGGTCCACTGTCCCTCTCCTCAACACTGATACAAAACCTCCCCTTTAACCAAGGGTCCACTGTTCCTCTCCTCTCCTCAACACTGTTACAAAACCTCCCCTTTATCCAGGGGTCCACTGTCCCTCTCCTCAACACTGTTACAAAACCTCCCCTTTAACCAAGGGTCCACTGTCCCTCTCCTCAACACTGATACAAAACCTCCCCTTTATCCAGGGGTCCACTGTCCCTCTCCTCAACACTGATACAAAACCTCCCCTTTAACCAGGGGTCCACTGTCCCTCAACACTGATACAAAACCTCCCCTTTATCCAAGGGTCCACTGTCCCTCTCCTGAACACTGATACAAAACCTCCCCTTTATCCAGGGGTTCACTGTCCCTCTACTCTCCTCAACACTGATACAAAACATCCCCTTTATCCAGGGGTCCACTGTCCCTCTCCTCAACACTGATACAAAACCTCCCCTTTAACCAGGGGTCCACTGTCCCTCTCCTCAACACTGATACAAAACCTCCCCTTTAACCAGGGGTCCACTGTCCCTCTACTCAACACTGTTACAAAACCTCCCCTTTATCCAGGGGTCCACTGTCCCTCAACACTGATACAAAACCTCCCCTTTATCCAGGGGTCCACTGTTCCTCTCCTCAACACTGATACAAAACCTCCCCTTTAACCAGGGGTCCACTGTCCCTCTCCTCAACACTGATACAAAACCTCCCCTTTAACCAGGGGTCCACTGTCCCTCTCCTCAACACTGATACAAAACCTCCCCTTTATCCAGGGGTTCACTGTCCCTCTACTCTCCTCAACACTGATACAAAACATCCCCTTTATCCAGGGGTCCACTGTCCCTCTCCTCAACACTGATACAAAACCTCCCCTTTAACCAGGGGTCCACTGTCCCTCTCCTCAACACTGATACAAAACCTCCCCTTTAACCAGGGGTCCACTGTCCCTCTACTCAACACTGTTACAAAACCTCCCCTTTATCCAGGGGTCCACTGTCCCTCAACACTGATACAAAACCTCCCCTTTATCCAGGGGTCCACTGTTCCTCTCCTCAACACTGATACAAAACCTCCCCTTTAACCAGGGGTCCACTGTCCCTCTCCTCAACACTGATACAAAACCTCCCCTTTAACCAGGGGTCCACTGTCCCTCTCCTCAACACTGATACAAAACCTCCCCTTTATCCAGGGGTCCACTGTCCCTCAACACTGATACAAAACCTCCCCTTTATCCCTCTGCTCAACACTGATACAAAACCTCCCCTTTATCCAGGGGTCCACTGTCCCTCTCCTCAACACTGATACAAAACCTCCCCTTTATCCAAGGGTCCACTGTTCCTCTCCTCAACACTGATACAAAACCTCCCCTTTATCCAGGGGTCCACTGTCCCTCTCCTCAACACTGATACAAAACCTCCCCTTTAACCAGGGGTCCACTGTCCCTCTCCTCTCCTCAACACTGTGAAGACAAGATGTTAAAAGGTAGAGTTCATTGATTCAGCGACTGCGCTAGGACAGACAGTCTAGTACTGCAGAACTAACTGAGCTAGGACAGACAGTCTAGTACTGCAGAACTAACTGAGCTAGGACAGACAGTCTACTACTGCAGAACTAACTGAGCTAGGACAGACAGTCTAGTACTGCAGAACTAACTGAGCTAGGACAGACAGTCTAGTACTGCAGAACTAACTGAGCTAGGACAGACAGTCTAGTACTGCAGAACTAACTGAGCTAGGACAGACAGTCTAGTACTGCAGAACTAACTGAGCTAGGACAGACCGTCTAGTACTGCAGAACTAACTGAGCTAGGACAGACCGTCTAGTACTGCAGAACTAACTGAGCTAGGACAGACCGTCTAGTACTGCAGAACTAATTGAGCTAGGACAGACAGTCTAGTACTGCAGAACTAACTGAGCTAGGACAGTCTAGTACTGCAGAACTAACTGAGCTAGGACAGACAGTCTAGTACTGCAGAACTAACCAGGACATTAGGAATGTGCTGCGGTTCAACCAGGAAGAACTTGTCGTAACGAACCACCGTCTCGAAGAACTCCAGCGACACAGACGTGTGTTGGTAACCACTGAGACCAGAGGAGACCAGCTGAGGAGACAGGGAGAACACAGGATATGATGTCAGACATTAGAAACAACAGACTGTGTGTTGGTAACCACTGAGACCAGCTGAGGAGACAGGGAGAACACAGGATATGATGTCAGACATTAGAAACAACAGACTGTGTGTTGGTAACCACTGAGACCAGAGGAGACCAGCTGAGGAGACAGGGAGAACATGATGTCAGACATCAGGATCAAGGGTTGTCAGCGGACTGGCTGGCTGTGTGTAACTCACCGTTCTCATCATATCCTGCAGGGCGGAGGTCTTGGCCGTGTCGCCAGAGAAGTGAGCTCCGTGAGACGCAGGCAGAGCCTCTCCTAGCATGTACAGCAGCCTGATGGCCACCTCCACCTCCATGAAGGACGCCGTCTGCCAACGCCTGAGACACACAATCAGGATCAATACACGCTTCTTCACAACAGGCGCTTAAAACAAGGGACAACGTTAGGAAATACGGTGGACATCAGGGGAACAAAACAAGATGGAGTCTTACTGTATGGTGTTGTTGAAGACTCTGCCTACAGCTTCCAGGAGCAGGTCAGGAGACACCTGAGCCAGGCGGTCCAACAGCATCTTCAACTGTTTCCTGTACTCTACAAACATCGCTTCATCCTCCCCCTGAGAGAGAGAGAGAGAGAGAGAGAGAGAGAGAGAGGAGAGAAAGAGAAGGAGCAAGAGAGAGAGAAGGACAGAGGAAGATGGAGACAGAGAAGGAGAGAGAAAGAGGGGGAAGAGATGGACAGAGGAAGATGAGACCGAGAGAGGGGAGAGAGAGGAGAGAGAGAGGAGAGGAAAGAGGAAGATGAGACCGAGAGAGGGGAGAGAGGGGAGAGAGAGGAGAGGAAAGAGGAAGATGAGACAGTGAGTAATGAAAATGCTGTTCAACTCCCCCCACAAGTTAAAACTCACTCAAAGTTTTTACCTCGTTGTCAAAGTTGTACTCTTCATCATAAGTTAGTTTCTTCATGACGGCCAGCATGATGTCCTGGTGAGACAGAGAGCACCGTCAACATCCTGGATACATTGAGGGGGAAAACGCATTTGATCCCCTGCTGATTTTGTACGTTTGCCAACTGACAGAGAAATGATCAGTCTATAATTTTAATGGAAGGTTTATTTGAACAGTGAGAGACAGAATAACAACAACAACATCCAGAAAAAAACATGTCAAAAATGTTAGAAATTGATTTGCATTTTATTTCCAATCTGGATATATCTGCTAACACGATGACAGATGGACAGACACTAGAAAAGGTTTTAAAAGCTAGTGGCTAGTTTTCCCCAGACACAGAGTAATTATATTCCTGGAATACAATAAAATAAACATATTTTTAGTCCAGAACTAGGCCTCATCTGTGTCTGGGAAACCAGCCCAAAGAGTTCCTGATGAAATCGCACCTCAACGTGAGTCTTCTGTTGGTCTGACAGCAGCGGGAACTAGAAGAGGAGAGAGACACCAGAATGTTCTCATTATGAGACACAGCAGAATGTTCTCATTATGAGACACACAGCAGAATGTTCTCATTATGAGACACCAGAATGTTCTCATTATGAGACACAGCAGAATGTTCTCATTATGAGACACACAGCAGAATGTTCTCATTATGACACACCAGAATGTTCTCATTATGAGACACACAGCAGAATGTTCTCATTATGACACACCAGAATGTTCTCATTATGAGACACACGCCAGAATGTTCTCATTATGAGACACACGCCAGAATGTTCTCATTATGAGACACGCCAGAATGTTCTCATTATGAGACACACAGCAGAATGTTCTCATTATGAGACACACCAGAATGTTCTCATTATGAGACACACCAGAATGTTCTCATTATGACACGCCAGAATGTTCTCATTATGACACGCCAGAATGTTCTCATTATGAGACACGCCAGAATGTTCTCATTATGAGACACACGCCAGAATGTTCTCATTATGAGACACACGCCAGAATGTTCTCATTATGAGACACACGCCAGAATGTTCTCATTATGAGACACACGCCAGAATGTTCTCATTATGAGACACACGCCAGAATGTTCTCATTATGAGACACGCCAGAATGTTCTCATTATGACACACCAGAATGTTCTCATTATGACACACCAGAATGTTCTCATTATGAGACACACGCCAGAATGTTCTCATTATGAGACACACGCCAGAATGTTCTCATTATGAGACACACCAGAATGTTCTCATTATGAGACACACCAGAATGTTCTCATTATGAGACACACCAGAATGATCTCATTATGAGACACACACCAGAATGATCTCATTATGAGACACACACCAGAATGTTCTCATTATGAGACACACGCCAGAATGTTCTCATTATGAGACACACGCCAGAATGTTCTCATTATGAGACACCAGAATGTTCTCATTATGAGACACCAGAATGTTCTCATTATGAGACACCAGAATGTTCTCATTATGAGACACCAGAATGTTCTCATTATGAGACACCAGAATGTTCTCATTATGAGACACGCCAGAATGTTCTCATTATGAGACACGCCAGAATGTTCTCATTATGAGACACGCCAGAATGTTCTCATTATGAGACACACCAGAATGTTCTCATTATGAGACACACACACAGCAGAATGTTCTCATTATGAGACACGCCAGAATGCTCTCATTATGAGACACACCAGAATGCTCTCATTATGAGACACACCAGAATGCTCTCATTATGAGACACACCAGAATGATCTCATTATGAGACACACCAGAATGCTCTCATTATGAGACACACCAGAATGCTCTCATTATGAGACACAACAGAATGTTCTCATTATGACACACCAGAATGCTCTCATTATGACACACCAGAATGTTCTCATTAGGAGACACCAGAATGTTCCAGAATGTTCTCATTATGAGACACAACCACAGGCCTTTTAATACAACGCAGTGGGCTATTCCAGACAGCAGGACAGACTAGCCAGCTAACTATGATAAACACACACACCTCTAAATGTTCTGCATCATTTGGAAAGTTAAACTTGAATGTGTTATTTGTTTGTAAAGTCAATTATACCACGGCCATTTCCAAGTCTATATTTGTTGTAAATGTAGAATAATTCAGACAGTTGATCAGCTAATCCATTGCTGTCTCTTTCTGGGGGGGGGGGGGTCAGTTAGTGTGGACAGTTTTCTCCACCTTGTCTGAGTCCCAGTACTCTTCAATGGCCTCCTGTCCTCCTCTCCCTACCTGAGGCATGTGACTCTGCCACTCGGACCCCTTGAGGAAGATTAAGCAGATGAACACAAGTTTACGTCATGTTACCGTGCCAACCGGACCCTATTGAGGACGCTGTCACATGACAGTGGTCTGAGGGGCTACTCCACACCCGTTCTAGAGATTATATTTCTATGGTTTCCATCCTGTCTGGTAAAGATACATCTAGAGTCTGGTAAAGATACATCTAGAGTCTGGTAAAGATGCATCTAGAGTCTGGTAAAGATACATCTAGAGTCTGGTAAAGATACATCTAGAGTCTGGTAAAGATACATCTAGAGTCTGGTAAAGATACATCTAGAGTCTGGTAAAGATACATCTAGAGTCTGGTAAAGATACATCTAGAGTCTGGTAAAGATACATCTAGAGTCTGGTAAAGATACATCTAGAGTCTGGTAAAGATACATCTAGAGTCTGGTAAAGATACATCTAGAGTCTGGTAAAGATACATCTAGAGTCTGGTAAAGATACATCTAGAGTCTGGTAAAGATACATCTAGAGTCTGGTAAAGATACATCTAGAGTCTGGTAAAGATACATCTAGAGTCTGGTAAAGATACATCTAGAGTCTGGTAAAGATACATCTAGAGTCTGGTAAAGATACATCTAGAGTCTGGTAAAGATACATCTAGAGTCTGGTAAAGATACATCTAGAGTCTGGTAAAGATACATCTAGAGTCTGGTAAAGATACATCTAGAGTCTGGTAAAGATACATCTAGAGTCTGGTAAAGATACATCTAGAGTCTGGTAAAGATACATCTAGAGTCTGGTAAAGATACATCTAGAGTGTAGAGTGTCTCCCTGTCCTGTCTGGTAAAGATACATCTAGAGTGTAGAGTGTCTCCCTCTCCTGTCTGGTAAAGATACATCTAGAGTGTAGAGTGACTCCCTCTCCTGTCTGGTAAAGATACATCTAGAGTGTCTCCCTCTCCTGTCTGGTAAAGATACATCTAGAGTGTAGAGTGACTCCCTCTCCTGTCTGGTAAAGATACATCTAGAGTGTAGAGTGTCTCCCTCTCCTGTCTGGTAAAGATACATCTAGAGTGTAGAGTGTCTCCCTCTCCTGTCTGGTAAAGATACATCTAGAGTGTCTCCCTCTCCTGTCTGGTAAAGATACATCTAGAGTGTCTCCCTCTCCTGTCTGGTAAAGATACATCTAGAGTGTAGAGTGACTCCCTCTCCTGTCTGGTAAAGATACATCTAGAGTGTCTCCCTCTCCTGTCTGGTAAAGATACATCTAGAGTGTCTCCCTCTCCTGTCTGGTAAAGATACATCTAGAGTGTAGAGTGTCTCCCTCTCCTGTCTGGTAAAGATACATCTAGAGTGTCTCCCTCTCCTGTCTGGTAAAGATACATCTAGAGTGTAGAGTGTCTCCCTCTCCTGTCTGGTAAATATACATCTAGAGTGTAGAGTGACTCCCTCTCCTGTCTGGTAAAGATACATCTAGAGTGTCTCCCTCTCCTGTCTGGTAAAGATACATCTAGAGTGTCTCCCTCTCCTGTCTGGTAAAGATACATCTAGAGTGTAGAGTGTCTCCCTCTCCTGTCTGGTAAATATACATCTAGAGTGTAGAGTGACTCCCTCTCCTGTCTGGTAAAGATACATCTAGAGTGTCTCCCTCTCCTGTCTGGTAAAGATACATCTAGAGTGTCTCCCTCTCCTGTCTGGTAAAGATACATCTAGAGTGTCTCCCTCTCCTGTCTGGTAAAGATACATCTAGAGTGTAGAGTGTCTCCCTCTCCTGTCTGGTAAAGATACATCTAGAGTGTCTCCCTCTCCTGTCTAGTAAAGATACATCTAGAGTGTCTCCCTCTCCTGTGTGGTAAAGACACATCTAGAGTGTCTCCCTCTCCTATCTGGTAAAGATACATCTAGAGTGTCTCCCTGTCCTGTCTGGTAAAGACACATCTAGAGTGTAGAGTGACTCCCTCTCCTGTCTGGTAAAGATACATCTAGAGTGTCTCCCTCTCCTGTCTGGTAAAGATACATCTAGAGTGTAGAGTGTCTCCCTCTCCTGTCTGGTAAAGATACATCTAGAGTGTCTCCCTCTCCTGTCTGGTAAAGATACATCTAGAGTGTCTCCCTCTCCTGTGTGGTAAAGATACATCTAGAGTGTCTCCCTCTCCTGTCTGGTAAAGATACATCTAGAGTGTCTCCCTCTCCTGTCTGGTAAAGACACATCTAGAGTGTCTCCCTCTCCTGTCTGGTAAAGATACATCTAGAGTGTAGAGTGTCTCCCTCTCCTGTCTGGTAAAGATACATCTAGAGTGTCTCCCTCTCCTGTCTGGTAAAGATACATCTAGAGTGTAGAGTGTCTCCCTCTCCTGTCTGGTAAAGATACATCTAGAGTGTCTCCCTCTCCTGTCTGGTAAAGATACATCTAGAGTGTCTCCCTGTCCTGTCTGGTAAAGATACATCTAGAGTGTCTCCCTCTCCTGTCTGGTAAAGATACATCTAGAGTGTAGAGTGTCTCCCTCTCCTGTCTGGTAAAGATACATCTAGAGTGTCTCCCTCTCCTGTCTGGTAAAGATACATCTAGAGTGTCTCCCTGTCCTGTCTGGTAAATATACATCTAGAGTGTCTCCCTCTCCTGTCTGGTAAAGATACATCTAGAGTGTCTCCCTCTCCCTTCATAGTGCACTACATTTGACCAGAGGCCTGGATGGAATAAGGTGCCATAGAGAATAGGGAGCCATATTCCCATAGGCCTCTGGTCAGATGTAGTGCACATAGAGAATAGGGAGCCATATTCCCATAGGCCTCTGGTCAGATGTAGTGCACATAGAGAATAGGGAGCCATATTCCCATAGACCTCTGGTCAGATGTAGTGCACATAGAGAATAGGGAGCCATATTCCCATAGACCTCTGGTCAGATGTAGTGCACATAGAGAATAGGGAGCCATATTCCCATAGACCTCTGGTCAGATGTAGTGCACATAGAGAATAGGGAGCCATATTCCCATAGGCCTCTGGTCAGATGTAGTGCACATAGAGAATAGGGAGCCATATTCCCATAGACCTCTGGTCAGATGTAGTGCACATAGAGAATAGGGAGCCATATTCCCATAGACCTCTGGTCAGATGTAGTGCACATAGAGAATAGGGAGCCATATTCCCATAGGCCTCTGGTCAGATGTAGTGCACATAGAGAATAGGGAGCCATATTCCCAACTAGCAGGGTGTATCTCACCTGTTTGAGTACGTTCAGGTAGTCGTAGCAGAAGCCGACGATGTTGGCTGAGATGTCGTCGTCGTCGTGGACCAGCAGCTGGAGGAGCAGAGGAACCTTGGTCTCGAGGGCACGCAGCGCCTCGGCGGCTGCCTTCACGTCGCCCCCCTTGGCCAGTTTGGTCCAGCTCAGCACCAGAGACTGGCCCATCCCGTTCACCAGTCTGGAGAACTTAGCCAGGAAGTCCACATCCTCCTCCTGATGGAGCCAAGACAGGAAACAGGGGGGGGGGGGGGGGCTTTTCAGGTATAAACAGGAAACAGTTTCACATCCATTCAGGAAGTAGAGGTGAGGAGGAAGAGGAAATGGAGCCTTTGGCCTTTTGTTGGACTGTGGGAAATGGAGTAGCGAGTGTGTGTGTGGTGTGTGTGTTATGTGGTGTGTGTGTGTGTTATGGTGTGTGTGTGTTATGTGGTGTGTGGTGTGTTAGTAATGTGGTGTGTGTGTGTGTGTGTGTGTTATGTGGTGTGTGTGTGTGTGATGTGGTGTGTGTGTGTGTGTGTGTGTGTTATGTGGTGTGTGTGTTGTGTTATGTGGTGTGTGTGTGTGTTATGTGGTGTGTGTGTTGTGTTATGTGGTGTGTGTGTGTGTGTGTTATGTGGTGTGTGTGTGTGTGTGTGTGTGTGTTATGGTGTGTGTGTGTGTTATGTGGTGTGTGTGTGTGTTATGTGGTGTGTGTTATGTGGTGTGTGTTATGTGGTGTGTGTGTGTGTTATGGTGTGTGTGTGTTATGTGGTGTGTGTGTGTGTGTGTTATGTGGTGTGTGTTATGTGGTGTGTGTGTGTGTTATGGTGTGTGTGTGTTATGTGGTGTGTGTGTGTGTGTGTTATGTGGTGTGTGTGTCTGTTATGTGTGGTGTGTGTGTTATGGTGTATGTGTTATGGTGTGTGTGTATGTATGTATGTGTGTGTGTCTGTCTGTCTGTCCACCTACCTGGTCCACGTTGAAGAAGCCAGCCGACTGCAGGACCTGACAGAGGGACTCGACCAGCTTGGTCTTGTCTGTCGGGTCCATTCCTTTATTGACAATCTCAAACAGACAGTCACACGCCTCCTCTCTCAGGTCCTCCACAGACATCTGGCTCAGCAGCAGGTTCACAAACCTGGAGGGACAGGAACAGACTGGTTAAACACTGGTCCAGGACCAGTCATCTGATCTAGTGTCTGGTTCATAAACCTGGAGGGAGAGGAACAGACTGGTTAAACACTGGTCCAGGACCAGTCATCTGATCTAGTGTCTGGTTCATAAACCTGGAGGGAGAGGAACAGACTGGTTAAACACTGGTCCAGGACCAGTCATCTGATCTAGTGTCTGGTTCATAAACCTGGAGGGAGAGGAACACACTGGTCCAGGACCAGTCATCTGATCTAGTGTCTGGTTCATAAACCTGGAGGGAGAGGAACACACTGGTCCAGGACCAGTCATCTGATCTAGTGTCTGGTTCATAAACCTGGAGGGAGAGGAACACACTGGTCCAGGACCAGTCATCTGATCTAGTCTCTGGTTCATAAACCAGAGACAAGGAGGCGCGGATGGAGAAGGGCGACATCTGATGAGTTTCAACACGATGCATTTGGTCTCAAAATGTCCAGTCTCAGTGCAAAGGGTCTGAATACCGACGTAAATAAGGCATCTGTATTTTATTTTTAATACATTTGCAAAATTTCTAGACAACCCGTTTTCTCTTTGTCATTATGGGGTATTGTGATGTCACTATGGGGTATTGTGATGTCACTATGGGGTATTGTGATGTCACTATGGGGTATTGTGATGTCACTATGGGGTATTGTGATGTCACTATGGGGTATTGTGATGTCACTATGGGGTATTGTGATGTCACTATGGGGTATTGTGATGTCACTATGGGGTATTGTGTGTAGATTGATGAGGAAAAAATTATTGAATCATTTTTAGAATAAGGCTGTAACTTACTGAAAGGGGAATGGGTCTGAATTCACCATATCTACCTCAAATACCTTATTATTATCTATCCTGATTAGGGAGGCACGATATATCGGTGAACATATCAGAATCAGACGATATTAGCTAAAAATGCCAACATCGGTATCGGCCAGATATCTAGTTTAACGTCGATGTTAAAAACCGGATGTCAAAGCTATAGAACATAGGTACATGACGTAATGACGGCGCGTAGATTTTTTGCGCTACACAGCATTCCTAACCCACAATGTCTGCTGTGTGGATCGACCAGTCAACAAGTCCAGCAGTCATTTGAAAGAATAAGAGCATTTCGACTCAAAGACGAAATTCAAATTCCAAAATAATGATAATTCATTGCCCTTGACAATCAACCGTTATCTGTCGTGTTGGCTTTTGCCGACTGGTCAAGGAACCAAGTAGAGGTCGGCCGATTAATCAGAATGGCCGATTTCAGGGTTTCATAACAATCGGTATTCTGTATTTTTTGGGTGCCGATTTGCCGATTCTTTAAAAAATATATATTTAACTAGGCAAGTCAGTTAAGAACACATTCTTACTTTCAATGACGGCCTAGGAAGGGTGGGTTAACTGCCTCGTTCAGGGGCAGAACGACAGATTTTCACCTTGTCAGCTCGGGGGATCCAGTCTTGCACCCTTACATTTAACAAGACCAACGCAATAACGACCTGCCTCTCTCTCGTTGCACACCACAAGGAGACTGTTACGCAAATGCAGTAAGCCAAGGTAAGTTGCTAGCTAGTATTAAACTTATCTTAGAAAAAACAATCAATCACAATCACTAGTTAACGTCACATGGTTACTAGATATTATCTAGCGTGTCCTGCGTTGCATATAATCTGACTGAGCGGTGGTAGGCAGAAGAAGGCGCGTAAACATTGTGCAGCTCTTCATTGTGCGTCAAAAGCATTGCGCTGTTTATGACTTCAAGCCTATCAACTCCCGAGATGAGGCTGGTGTAACCGAAGTGAAATGGCTGGCTAGTTAGCGCGCGCTAATAGTGTTTAAAATGTCACTCGCTCTGAGCCTTCTAGTAGTTGTTCCCCTTGCTCTGCATGGGTAACGCTGCTTCGATGGTGGCTGTTGTCGTTGTGTTCCTGGTTCGAGCCCAGGGAGGAGCGAGGAGAGGGACGGAAGCTATACTGTTACACTGGCAATACTAAAGTGCCTATAAGAACATCCAATAGTCAAAGGTTAATGAAATACAAATGATAGAGAAATAGTTCTATAATTCCTATAATAACTACAACCTACAACTTCTTACCTGGGAATATTGAAGACTCATGTTAAAAGGAAACACCAGCTTTCATATGTTCTCATGTTCTGAGCAAGGAACTCAAACGTTAGCTTTCTTACATGGCACATATTGCACTTTTACTTTTTTCTCCAACACCTTGTTTTTGCAATATTATTATTTAAACCAAATTGAGTTACATAATTTTTCTTGAGGCAAAATGTATTTTATTGATGCATTATATTAAGTTAAAAGTGTTCATTCAGTATTGTTGTAATTGTCATTATTACAAATATATTTTAACATTAAAAAAAAATATATATATATAAAATTTACATTTTTTTTTATTTATGATTAATCGGTATCGGCTTTGAAAAATCATAATCGGCCTCTAGTACCAAGTGTGATATTTTTCAGATGTTGCCTTACCAGAGTTACACAGTAATAGTGTCACTGCTATTAGCTTCACGACATACTATGAAACGCCGTTTGGGTCTTTGCGTGTCAAAGAGATACAGTAGCTCTGTCAAAGCTGTACAAAGAAGTCTGCAACACAGTATAGTAGATACAGTAGCTCTGTCAAAGCTGTACAACACAGTATAGTAGATACAGTAGCTCTGTCAAAGCTGTACAACACAGTATAGTAGATACAGTAGCTCTGTCAAAGCTGTACAAAGAAGTCTGCAACACAGTATAGTAGATACAGTAGCTCTGTCAAAGCTGTACAACACAGTATAGTAGATACAGTAGCACCAGATACAAGCAAACACCGGCCACGAACGATGTGTTTACAAGACCGCGTTGGTAATAAAGCATCATCTGTTCAACCGCAACTTCTGGGGTAGCTAGCTTTAGCTTGGTACCTAGCTAGCTTTAGCTTGGTACCTAGCTAGCTTTAGCTTGGTACCTAGCTAGCTTTAGCTTGGTACCTAGCTAGCTTTAGCTTGGTACCTAGCTAGCTTTAGCTTGGTACCTAGCTAGCTTTAGCTTGGTACCTAGCTAGCTTTAGCTTGGTACCTAGCTAGCTTTAGCTTGGTACCTGCGCGAGACAACTTTACCAGCATCATAGCATACTGTACGTATTGATGAATCATTGTGATATATGAAATACGAGGGATCGTCTAATCAATGTGTAATAATGTATTAATGCGTTACATTATGACGTCATATTCAGGTCCTGATTGGTCAACAAGCTTCATTGGCCCGTCAAATAGTGTATATTATATACACACAAAGACCAAAACGGCATTCCACAGGAATCCTGGTTGAGAATGAAACGACTGACCACAGAGAGACCACACAGACAGACCACACAGACAGACACTGACCACACAGACAGACACTGACCACAGACTGACCACACAGACTGCCACTGACCACACAGACAGACACTGACCACACAGACAGACTGACCACACAGACAGACACTGACCACACATACTGACCACACAGACAGCCACTGACCACACAGACATACACTGACCACACAGACTGCCACTGACCACACAGACAGACACTGACCACCCAGACTGACCACACAGACAGACACTGACCACACACACAGACTGACCACACAGACAGCCACTGACCACACAGACAGCCACTGACCACACAGACAGACACTGACCACAGACTGACCACACAGACTGCCACTGACCACACAGACAGAGACTGACCACACAGACTGCCACTGACCACACAGACAGACACTGACCACCCAGACTGACCACGCAGACTGACCACACAGACAGCCACTGACCACACAGACAGCCACTGACCACAGACTGACCACACAGACAGCCACTGACCACAGACAGACAGACACTGACAGCCACTGACCACAGACAGACAGACACTGACCACACAGACTGCCACTGACCACAGACTGACCACACAGACAGCCACTGACCACACAGACAGCCACTGACCACACAGACAGCCACTGACCACACAGACAGACCACACAGACAGACCACAGACATACACTGACCACACAGACTGCCACTGACCACACAGACTGCCACTGACCGCACAGACTGACCACACAGACTGACCACACAGACAGCCACTGACCACACAGACAGCCACTGACCACACAGACAGCCACTGACCACAGACTGACCACACAGACAGACCACAGACATACTGACCACAGACATACACTGACCACACAGACTGCCACTGACCACACAGACTGACCGCACAGACTGACCACACAGACAGCCACTGACCACACAGACTGACCACAGACAGACGTACCTGTCGTTGGCAATGAGGTTGAGGTCTATCCAGGAGACGTATGCCCCCACTACCTCCAGACATTGACAGGTGATCTCAGGGTGAGACTGCTGATAGGCCCCGAGGATCTGGTACCAGGACTCAACCAGGCTGGGGATGACCTGCTCCCTCATACCATCTTTTATTAATGTGTTCCTACGAACCTCCTAGAGAGAGGGGAGAGAGAGGAGAGGAGAAGAGAGAGAGGGGGAGGGAAGGGGAGAGAAGTAGAGAGAGAAGTAGAGAGAGAGACAGAGAGAAGTTAGAGACTGGGAGGGGAGGGGGGCGTCCTCCACCACCTCAGTGTCCTCTTACCTCAGGGGAGTGCAGGATGTCTCTGTCCACCACCTCAGCGTCGATAGCCATCAGTGTTCTGAGGTAGACGTCGACCCCATGTGGGTTCAGGCCCACTAGAGACAGCAGGTCGAAGAAGAACTTGGGCCAGTGGGTCAGGTACTCCATCACGAAGGTCAGAGCAAACACCTGGGCTGCCTTGTTACGGATGAACGGCTTCTCTGGTTGAGAGTTCATTAACTGGAGAGGAGGGGGAGGAAGGGGGAGGAGACGGAGGGGAAGGATGAAGAGGAGGAGGAAGGAAGAAGAAGAAGAGGGGGGAGGAGGAAGAAGAAGGGAAGAAGGGGAAGAGGAAGGGAAGGAAGAAGAGGAGGAAGATGAAGAAGAGGGGGGGAAGGAAGAAGAAGAGGAGGAGGAAGAAGAAGAGGAGGAGCAGAAGAGGAGGGGAAGGAAGAAGAAGAGGAGGAGGAAGAAGATAAAGAGGAGGAGGGAAGGATTGTGGGGATAGCAGAGAAGGAGAATAGCATATTGAAATTCATTTTCTAATACAATTTTTCAATTCAGGAATTCAGGTGTGGAAGAGAGTCAACTTCATGACTGTATAAAAACGTGTAACTAACGACAGCTCAAGTAACAAATAGTGTTGTTGATGAAAGTTGTAACTAACGACAGATCAAGTAACAAATAGTGTTGTTGATGAAATGTGTAACTAATGACAGCTCAAGTAACAAATAGTGTTGTTGATGAAAGTTGTAACTAACGACAGATCAAGTAACAAATAGTGTTGTTGATGAAATGTGTAACTAATGACAGATCAAGTAACAAATAGTGTTGTTGATGAAACGTGCTACGTTGTTGTGACAGGTTGACTAAGTGACAGAGAAGCCCCACCTGACCCTGCAGCCACTTCATCAGGGTTTCTCTGATCAGCTGTTGCTGGGCAGGACTGAGCCCTCCATGTCTGGGACAAAACACACAACACAGTCACTTTCTGTTCAGGACTACTTCATAGAGGAATGCTGCTGACAGAGACACATTACATGGTTTTCAGTCAGATGGTAGGAAGAAAGGTGACAGTACTTTTATGCTCTACTGGGAAAAGGTGACAGTACTTTAATGCCCTACTGTGAAAGCATGGGAAAAGGTGACAGTACTTTAATGCCCTACTGGGAAAAGGTGACAGTACTTTAATGCTCTACTGGGAAAAGGTGACAGTACTTTAATGCCCTACTGTGAAAGCATGGGAAAAGGTGACAGTACTTTAATGCCCTACTGTGAAAGCATGAGAAAATGTGACAGTACTTTAATGCCCTACTGTGAAAGCATGAGAAAAGGTGACAGTACTTTAATGCCCTACTGTGAAAAGGTGACAGTACTTTAATGCCCTACTGTGAAAAGGTGACAGTACTTTAATGCTCTACTGGGAAAAGGTGACAGTACTTTAATGCTCTACTGGGAAAAGGTGACAGTACTTTAATGCCCTACTGGGAAAGCATGGGAAAAGGTGACAGTACTTTAATGCCCTACTGTGAAAGCATGGGAAAAGGTGACAGTACTTTAATGCCCTACTGTGAAAGCATGAGAAAAGGTGACAGTACTTTAATGCTCTACTGGGAAAAGGTGACAGTACTTTAATGCCCTACTGTGAAAGCATGAGAAAAGGTGACAGTACTTTAATGCTCTACTGGGAAAAGGTGACAGTACTTTAATGACCTACTGTGAAAGCATGGGAAAAGGTGACAGCATTAGCTGTTATCTGGAGTCAATGGGATTGGAGGAACAGTCAACCTATTATCACAGACTTCCTAATTCATCATCTATCAGACTAGTGGCAGGATGACAGCTGACAGAGGTACTTCCTCTCCTCTACCTCTCCTTCCCCTCCTCCCCTCTCTCTCTCTCTCTCCCCCTCCTCCACCTCTCCTTCCCCTCCTCTCTCTCTCTCTTCCCCCCCCCTCCTCCTCCACCCTCTCTCCACCTCTCCTTCCCCTCCTCTCACCTGTACTTGATCTGGTGCTCCAGGACTTGGAAACAGAAGAACTTCACATGGTCGTCACTGAGAGAGGGATTAATAAAGTTATTACAATACAACACAGGGTCGTCACAGAGCGAGGGATTAATAAAGTTATTACAATACAACACAGGGTCGTCACAGAGCGAGGGATTAATAAAGTTATTACAATACAACACAGGGTCGTCACAGAGCGAGGGATTAATAAAGTTATTACAATACAACACAGGGTCGTCACAGAGCGAGGGATTAATAAAGTTATTACAATACAACACAGGGTCGTCACAGAGCGAGGGATTAATAAAGTTATTACAATACAACACAGGGTCGTCACAGAGCGAGGGATTAATAAAGTTATTACAATACAACACAGGGTCGTCACAGAGCGAGGGATTAATAAAGTTATTACAATACAACACAGGGTCGTCACAGAGCGAGGGATTAATAAAGTTATTACAATACAACACAGGGTCGTCACAGAGCGAGGGATTAATAAAGATATTACAATGCAATATATGGTCTGGGAGACCAGAGACCAGAGAAGGACCAACAGGGAGACCAGAGTCCAGAGAAGGACCAATAGGGATACCAACAGGGAGACCAGAGTCCAGAGAAGGACCAATAGGGATACCAACAGGGAAACCAGAGTCCAGAGAAGGACCAATAGGGATACCAACAGGGAGACCAGAGACCAGAGAAGGACCAACAGGGAGACCAGAGAAGGACCAACAGGGAGACCAGAGAAGGACCAACAGGGAGACCAACAGGGAGACCAGAGAAGGACCAACAGGGAGACCAACAGGGAGACCAACAGGGAGACCAGAGAAGGACCAATAGGGATACCAACAGGGAGACCAGAGTCCAGAGAAGGACCAACAGGGAGACCAGAGAAGGACCAACAGGGAGACCAGAGAAGGACCAACAGGGAGACCAACAGGAAGACCAGAGTCCAGAGAAGGACCAACAGGGAGACCAGAGAAGGACCAATAGGGATACCAACAGGGAGACCAGAGTCCAGAGAAGGACCAATAGGGATACCAACAGGGAGACCAGAGTCCAGAGAAGGACCAATAGGGATACCAACAGGGAGACCAGAGTCCAGAGAAGGACCAATAGGGATACCAACAGGGAGACCAGAGTCCAGAGAAGGACCAATAGGGATACCAACAGGGAGACCAGAGTCCAGAGAAGGACCAACAGGGAGACCAGAGTCCAGAGAAGGACCAACAGGGAGACCAGAGAAGGACCAACAGGGAGACCAGAGAAGGACCAACAGGGAGACCAACAGGGAGACCAGAGAAGGACCAACAGGGAGACCAACAGGGAGACCAACAGGGAGACCAGAGAAGGACCAATGGGGATACCAACAGGGAGACCAGAGTCCAGAGAAGGACCAACAGGGAGACCAGAGAAGGACCAACAGGGAGACCAGAGAAGGACCAACAGGGAGACCAACAGGGAGACCAGAGAAGGACCAACAGGGAGACCAACAGGGAGACCAACAGGGAGACCAGAGAAGGACCAACAGGGACACCAACAGGGAGACCAACAGGGAGACCAGAGTAGGACCAACAGGGAGACCAGAGTAGGACCAACAGGGAGACCAACAGGGAGACCAGAATAGGACCAACAGGGAGACCAACAGGGAGACCAGAGTAGGACCAACAGGGAGACCAACAGGGAGACCAGAGTAGGACCAACAGGGACACCAACAGGGAGACCAACAGGGAGACCAGAGAAGGACCAACAAGGACACCAACAGGGAGACCAACAGGGAGACCAGAGTAGGACCAACAGGGAGACCAGAGAAGGACCAACAGGGAGACCAACAGGGAGACCAGAGTAGGACCAACAGGGAGACCAAGCAGTAGAACAGGTTGGAATCTGAAACCTCCCAGGTGTGAGTAGAAGGATACTGTACCGTCTCTAATCAGAATCCTACCAACTAATGGGTCTCACCTGTAAATGCCTTTAGCCAGGGCCTCTGCACACACCTCCCAGGCATCCTGGGACTCCTTCAACTGCTCAAAATACACCATTGCCTGAGGAGGAGAAACAGGAGCAGAGAGAGAGAGAAACAGGAGCAGAGAGAGAGAGAAACAGGAGCAGAGAGAGAGACAAACAGGAGCAGAGAGAGAGAGAAACAGGAGCAGAGAGAGAGAAACAGGAGCAGAGAGAGAGAGAAACAGAAGCAGAGAGAGAGAGAAACAGAAGCAGAGAGAGAGAGAAACAGGAGCAGAGAGAGAGAAACAGGAGCAGAGAGAGAGAGAAACAGAAGCAGAGAGAGAGAGAGAAACAGAAGCAGAGAGAGAGAGAGAAACAGAAGCAGAGAGAGAGAGAAACAGGAGCAGAGAGAGAGAAACAGGAGCAGAGAGAGAGAGAAACAGGAGCAGAGAGAGAGAAACAGGAGCAGAGAGAGAGAGAAACAGGAGCAGAGAGAGAGAGAAACAGAATCAGAGAGAGAGAGAAACAGAAGCAGAGAGAGAGAGAAACAGAAGCAGAGAGAGAGAGAAACAGGAGCAGAGAGAGAGAAACAGGAGCAGAGAGAGAGAAACAGGAGCAGAGAGAGAGAGAAACATAAGCAGAGAGAGAGAGAAACATAAGCAGAGAGAGAGAGAAACATAAGCAGAGAGAGAGAAACAGGAGCAGAGAGAGAGAAACAGGAGCCGAGAGAGAGAAACAGGAGCAGAGAGAGAAACAGGAGCAGAGAGAGAAACAGGAGCAGAGAGAGAAACAGGAGCAGAGAGAGAGAAACAGGAGCAGAGAGAGAGAAACAGGAGCAGAGAGAGAGAAACAGGAGCAGAGAGAGAGAAACAGGAGCAGAGAGAGAGAAACAGGAGCAGAGAGAGAGAGAAACAGGAGCAGAGAGAGAGAGAAACAGGAGCAGAGAGAGAGAGAAACAGGAGCAGAGAGAGAGAGAGAAACAGAAGCAGAGAGAGAGAGAAACAGAAGCAGAGAGAAACAGAAGCAGAGAGAGAGAAACAGGAGCAGAGAGAGAGAAACAGGAGCAGAGAGAGAGAAACAGAAGCAGAGAGAGAGAAACAGGAGCAGAGAGAGAGAAACAGGAGCAGAGAGAGAGAGAAACAGAAGCAGAGAGAGAGAGAAACAGAAGCAGAGAGAGAGAGAAACAGGAGCAGAGAGAGAAACAAGAGTTAGAAAAGGGAGAGAAACAGAGCTTCTGAATCTGACACATAACTACCCCATTCTGCAGCCAGCCAGCAACACAACCCCCATAACTACCCCATTCTACAGCCAGCCACACAAACCCCCATAACTACCCCATTCTGCAGCCAGCCACACAAACCCCCATAACTACCCCATTCTGCAGCCAGCAACACAACCCCCATAACTACCCCATTCTACAGCCAGCCACACAACCCCCATAACTTCCCCATTCTGCAGCTAGCAACACAACCCCCATAACTACCCCATTCTGCAGCCAGCCAGCCAGCCAGCAACACAACCCCCATAACTACCCCATTCTGTAGCCAGCCACACAAACCCCCATAACTACCCAATTCTGTAGCCAGCCACACAAACCCCCATAACTACCCAATTCTGTAGCCAGCCACACAAACCCCCATAACTACCCCATTCTACAGCCAGCAACACATCCCCCATAACTACCCCATTCTACAGCCAGCAACACAAACCCCCATAACTACCCCATTCTGGAGCCAGCCACACAAACCCCCATAACTACCCCATTCTGCAGCCAGCCACACAACCCCCATAACTACCCCATTCTGCAGCCAACCACACAACCCCCATAACTACCCCATTCTGGTGCCAGCCACACAAACCCCATAACTACCCCATTCTGCAGCCAACCACACAACCCCCATAACTACCCCATTCTGTAGCCAGCCACACAAACCCCCATAACTACCCAATTCTGTAGCCAGCCACACAAACCCCCATAACTACCCAATTCTGTAGCCAGCCACACAAACCCCCATAACTACCCCATTCTACAGCCAGCAACACATCCCCCATAACTACCCCATTCTACAGCCAGCAACACAAACCCCCATAACTACCCCATTCTGGAGCCAGCCACACAAACCCCCATAACTACCCCATTCTGCAGCCAGCCACACAACCCCCATAACTACCCCATTCTGCAGCCAACCACACAACCCCCATAACTACCCCATTCTGGTGCCAGCCACACAAACCCCATAACTACCCCATTCTGCAGCCAACCACACAACCCCCATAACTACCCCATTCTGGTGCCAGCCACACAAACCCCCATAACTACCCCATTCTGGTGCCAGCCACACAAACCCCATAACTACCCCATTCTGCAGCCAGCCAGCCACACAACCCCCATAACTACCCCATTCTGCAGCCAACCACACAACCCCCATAACTACCCCATTCTGGTGCCAGCCACACAAACCCCATAACTACCCCATTCTGCAGCCAACCACACAACCCCCATAACTACCCCATTCTGGTGCCAGCCACACAAACGCCATAACTACCCCATTCTGCAGCCAGCCAGCCACATAAACCCCCATAACTACCCCATTCTACAGCCAGCCACACAAACCCCCATAACTACCCCATTCTGCAGCCAACCACACAAACCCCCATAACTACCCCATTCTGCAGCCAACCACACAAACCCCCATAACTACCCCATTCTGTAGCCAGCCACACAAACCCCATAACTACCCCATTCTGCAGCCAGCCACACTAACCCCATAACTACCCCATTCTGCAGCCAGCCACACAACCCCCCATAACTACCCCATTCTGTAGCTAGCAACACAACCCCCCATAACTACCCCATTCTGCAGCCAACCACACAAACCCCCATAACTACCCCATTCTGCAGCCAACCACACAAACCCCCATAACTACCCCATTCTGTAGCCAGCCACACAAACCCCATAACTACCCCATTCTGCAGCCAGCCACACAACCCCCCATAACTACCCCATTCTGTAGCTAGCAACACAACCCCCCATAACTACCCCATTCTGTAGCCAGCAACACAACCCCCATAACTACCCCATTCTACAGCCAGCCAGCCACAAACCCCCATAACTACCCCGTTCTACAGCCAGCCACACAACCCCCCATAACTACCCCATTCTGTAGCCAGCAACACAACCCCATAACTACCCCATTCTACAGCCAGCGACACAAACCCCATAACTACCCCATTCTACAGCCAGCCAGCCACAAACCCCCATAACTACCCCATTCTACAGCCAGCCAGCCAGCAACACAACCCCCATAACTACCCCATTCTGCAGCCAGCCAGCCACACAAACCCCCATAACTACCCCATTATGCAGCCAGCCACACAAACCCCCATAACTACCCCATTATGCAGCCAGCCACACAAACCCCCATAACTACCCCATTATGCAGCCAGCCACACAAACCCCCATAACTACCCCATTCTACAGCCAGCCAGCCACAAACCCCCATAACTACCCCGTTCTACAGCCAGCCACACAAACCCCCATAACTACCCCATTCTACAGCCAGCCAGCCAGCCAGCCAGCCACAAACCCCATAACTACCCCATTCTGCAGCCAGCCAGCAACAACCCCCATAACTACCCCATTCTACAGCCAGCCAGCCAGCAACACAACCCCCATAACTACCCCATTCTGCAGCCAGCCAGCCACACAAACCCCCATAACTACCCCATTATGCAGCCAGCCACACAAACCCCCATAACTACCCCATTCTACAGCCAGCCACACAAACCCCCATAACTACCCCATTCTACAGCCAGCCATAACAACACTCGTGCTGACAGCGGAGAGGGAACAAGTTAGGCAGGCAGGCTGGCTGGCTGGCTGGTTGGCAGGCTGGCTGGCTGCCTCAAGGACACAGAGTTGGCGTGGGTCTCCTAGACATGTAGTTCCACAGCAGATCCCAGGTGGAAGCCTTGTGCCATGTTTAACTTCCTGAGTGGTACTGGTCTGTAGTGGTACTGGTCTGTAGTGGTACTGGTCTGTAAACAGCACCAGTTACAACATAACTTAATGCGGAGAGAACTTGTCAAGTCCCCTGGATGGAGAGTCTGACGAGACAGAGCGCTGGTTCAAGTCCCCTGGATGGAGAGTCTGACGAGACAGAGCGCTGGTTCAAGTCCCCTGGATGGAGAGTCTGACGAGACAGAGCGCTGGTTCAAGTCCCCTGGATGGAGAGTCTGACGAGACAGAGCGCTGGTTCAAGTCCCCTGGATGGAGAGTCTGACGAGACAGAGCGCTGGTTCAAGTCCCACGGATGGAGAGTCTGACGAGACAGAGCGCTGGTTGTCAAGTCCCACGGATGGAGAGTCTGACGAGACAGAGCGCTGGTTGTCAAGTCCCACGGATGGAGAGTCTGACGAGACAGAGCGCTGGTTCAAGTCCCCTGGATGGTGAGTCTGACGAGACAGAGCGCTGGTTGTCAAGTCCCACGGATGGAGAGTCTGACGAGACAGAGCGCTGGTTGTCAAGTCCCACGGATGGAGAGTCTGACGAGACAGAGCGCTGGTTGTCAAGTCCCACGGATGGAGAGTCTGACGAGACAGAGCGCTGGTTGTCAAGTCCCACGGATGGAGAGTCTGACGAGACAGAGCGCTGGTTGTCAAGTCCCACGGATGGAGAGTCTGACGAGACAGAGCGCTGGTTCAAGTCCCCTGGATGGAGAGTCTGACGAGACAGAGCGCTGGTTCAAGTCCCCTGGATGGAGAGTCTGACGAGACAGAGCGCTGGTTCAAGTCCCCTGGATGGTGAGTCTGACGAGACAGAGCGCTGGTTGTCAAGTCCCACGGATGGAGAGTCTGACGAGACAGAGCGCTGGTTCAAGTCCCCTGGATGGAGAGTCTGACGAGACAGAGCGCTGGTTCAAGTCCCACGGATGGAGAGTCTGACGAGACAGAGCGCTGGTTGTCAAGTCCCACGGATGGAGAGTCTGACGAGACAGAGCGCTGGTTGTCAAGTCCCACGGATGGAGAGTCTGACGAGACAGAGCGCTGGTTGTCAAGTCCCACGGATGGAGAGTCTGACGAGACAGAGCGCTGGTTGTCAAGTCCCACGGATGGAGAGTCTGACGAGACAGAGCGCTGGTTCAAGTCCCCTGGATGGAGAGTCTGACGAGACAGAGCGCTGGTTCAAGTCCCCTGGATGGAGAGTCTGACGAGACAGAGCGCTGGTTCAAGTCCCCTGGATGGAGAGTCTGACGAGACAGAGCGCTGGTTCAAGTCCCCTGGATGGTGAGTCTGACGAGACAGAGCGCTGGTTGTCAAGTCCCACGGATGGAGAGTCTGACGAGACAGAGCGCTGGTTGTCAAGTCCCACGGATGGAGAGTCTGACGAGACAGAGCGCTGGTTGTCAAGTCCCACGGATGGAGAGTCTGACGAGACAGAGCGCTGGTTGTCAAGTCCCACGGATGGAGAGTCTGACGAGACAGAGCGCTGGTTGTCAAGTCCCACGGATGGAGAGTCTGACGAGACAGAGCGCTGGTTCAAGTCCCCTGGATGGAGAGTCTGACGAGACAGAGCGCTGGTTCAAGTCCCCTGGATAGAGAGTCTGACGAGACAGAGCGCTGGTTCAAGTCCCACGGATGGAGAGTCTGACGAGACAGAGCGCTGGTTGTCAAGTCCCACGGATGGAGAGTCTGACGAGACAGAGCGCTGGTTGTCAAGTCCCACGGATGGAGAGTCTGACGAGACCGAGCGCTGGTTGTCAAGTCCCACGGATGGAGAGTCTGACGAGACCGAGTGCTGGTTCAAGTCCCATGGATGGAGAGTCTGACGAGACAGAGCGCTGGTTCAAGTCCCCTGGATGGACAGTCTGACGAGACAGAGCGCTGGTTCAAGTCCCACGGATGGACAGTCTGACGAGACAGAGCGCTGGTTCAAGTCCCACGGATGGACAGTCTGACGAGACAGAGCGCTGGTTCAAGTCCCACGGATGGACAGTCTGACGAGACAGAGCGCTGGTTGTCAAGTCCCCTGGATGGACAGTCTGACGAGACAGAGCGCTGGTTCAAGTCCCTCGGTGGAGAGTCTGACGAGACAGAGCGCTGGTTCAAGTCCCATGGATGGACAGTCTGACGAGACAGAGCGCTGGTTGTCAAGTCCCCTGGATGGACAGTCTGACGAGACAGAGCGCTGGTTCAAGTCCCTCGGTGGAGAGTCTGACGAGACAGAGCGCTGGTTCAAGTCCCATGGATGGAGAGTCTACATGGGTCAGTCTACATGGGTCAGTCTACATGGACCAGTCTACATGGGTCAGTCTACATGGGATCTGAGAATCATTTGTAGGAGCCAACGCGTTTGGATCCGCAAGATTTGTCCTCTACAAGCACATGAATGAACTGCACACACACACACATACACAAACAGTGTAATGAGACTTACCTTCTGCCTATAGCAGGCATCTGCGTTAGGGTTGAGCCCCAGCAGGGCCTGCTCGTCCATGTTGATGATGGAGACAGACTGGCAGGCCATGAGAAGGTCTTCTGTTGCTCCCCTCCACGGTAGTTTCACCGTCCTCTGTTGCTGCCCTCCGCTGTAGTTTCACTGTCTTCTGTTGCTGCCCTCCGGCAGGCCAGGCACATCTACACACAACAAAAATAACATCAACAATAATAATTAGGGCTGGGAATTGCCAGGGACCTCACAATACGATATCACGAAACGTAGGTGCCAATATGATGTGTATTGCGATTCTCCATATGCATTGAGATTCTATATATAAACTGTGATTCGATACTGTCATTTTATTGCAATTTGATGTTCCAAACATATCGCTCACCAATATGTCTAATGCAGAGCGACAAGAAAACAAGCTTTTGTAAAAAATAAATACAAAAAATTAAACATTTCACTAATTTTCTCCCCAATTTCGTGATATCCAAATTGGTAGGTGCAGTCTTGTCCCATTGCTGCAACTCCCGTACGGACTCAGGAGAGGCGAAGGTCGAGAGCCGTGTGTCCTGCGAAACACGACCCTGCCAAGCCGCACTGCTTCTTGACACACTGCTTGCTTAACCCAGAAGCCAGCCGCACCAATGTGTTGGAGGAAACACTGCCAGCCGCACCAATGTGTCGGAGGAAATATCTTCCAGCTGGCGACCGAAGTCAGCTTACAGGCACCTGGCCCGCCACAAGGAGTCGCTAGAGCACGAATGGGACAAGGCCATCCTGGCCCACCACAAGGAGTCTAGAGCACGAACGGGACAAGGACATCCTGGCCCGCCACAAGGAGTCGCTAGAGCGCGAACGGGACAAGGACATCCTGGCCCGCCACAAGGAGCCTAGAGCACAAACGAGACAAGGACATCCTGGCCCGCCACAAGGAGTCGCTAGAGCGCGAACAGGACAAGGACATCCTGGCCCGCCACAAGGAGTCGCTAGAGCGCGAACGGGACAAGGACATCCTGGCCCGCCACAAGGAGTCGCTAGAGCGCGAACGGGACAAGGATATCCTGGCCCGCCACAAGGAGTCGCTAGAGCGCGAACGGGACAAGGACCTCCTGGCCCGCCACAAGGAGTCGCTAGAGCGCGAATGGGACAAGGACATCCTGGCCCGCCACAAGGAGTCGCTAGAGCACGAACGGGACAAGGATATCCTGGCCCGCCACAAGGAGTCTAGAGCGCGAACGGGACAAGGACATCCTGGCCGGCCAAACCCTTCCCTAACCCGGACAACGCTGGGCCAATTGTGCGTCGCCTCATAAGGTCTCCCGGTCACGGCCGGCTGTGACACAGCCTGGGATCGAACCCGGGTCTGTAATGATGCCACAAGCAATGCGATGCGTACCTTAGACCGCTGCGCAACTCTGAAGGCCCGAGAACTAGTTTTGATCAGTCATGGAACTAAAAAAAGTTCTGAAAACAAAATGTCTCCCATTTAAAAAGACAGAGAACAAATTATGATGGAAACAAACTGCAGTTTTGGTGCAGGTACAGACTAACGCCAGTCTCCACTTCTTAGCATAGAGCCAGTCTCCACTTCTTAGCATAGAGCCAGTCTCCACTTCTTAGCATAGAGCCAGTCTCCACTTCTTAGCATAGAGCCAGTCTCCACTTCTTAGCATAGAGCCAGTCTCCACTTCTTAGCATAGAGCCAGTCTCCACTTCTTGGCATAGAGCCAGTCTCCACTTCTTGGCATAGAGCCAGTCTCCACTCCTTGGCATAGAGCCAGTCTCCACTCCTTGGCATAGAGCCAGTCTCCACTCCTTGGCATAGAGCCAGTCTCCACTCCTTGGCATAGAGCCAGTCTCCACTCCTTGGCATAGAGCCAGTCTCCACTCCTTGGCATAGAGCCAGTCTCCACTCCTTGGCATAGAGCCAGTCTCCACTCCTTGGCATAGAGCCAGTCTCCACTCCTTGGCATAGAGCCAGTCTCCACTCCTTGGCATAGAGCCAGTCTCCACTCCTTGGCATAGAGCCAGTCTCCACTCCTTGGCATAGAGCCAGTCTCCACTCCTTGGCATAGAGCCAGTCTCCACTTCTTGGCATAGAGCCAGTCTCCACTTCTTAGCACAGAGCTAGTCCCCACTTCTTAGCACAGAGCTAGTCTCCACTTCTTAGCACAGAGCTAGTCTCCACTTCTTAACTAGTGGTGCTTTGAGTTCCATTGTGTGATTGAGTCATTTACTCAGTGGCAGCTGACCAGCATGCCCAGGACAGCTGCACAACAGTAGCTAACGAGCACAGCAGTGTAGTGACCTGCATGGCACTGCGAGTGTCATTGTGTGTGTGTGTGTGTGGCTAATATTGTTTGACACACACACACACACACACACACACACACACACACACACACACAGACAAAGAGAGTAACGCTGAGTCAACAGAAACACGTAGGTGTTGATGGGAGGGCCAGACAGACCCTGTAACTGGCCTCTCCCCTCTACATAATGAACAATACCCGGCGGCTAACCCCAGTTCCCCTGCGGCTAACCCCAGTTCCCCTGCTGTACCTAGGAGCTAACCCCAGTTCCCCTGCTGTACCCGGCGGCTAACCCCAGTTCCCCCTGCTGTACCCGGCGGCTAACCCCAGTTCCCCTGCTGTACCCGGCGGCTAACCCCAGTTCCCCTGCTGTACCCGGCGGCTAACCCCAGTTCCCCTGCTGTACCCGGCGGCTAACCCCAGTTCCCCTGCTGTACCCGGCGGCTAACCCCAGTTCCCCTGCTGTACCCGGCGGCTAACCCCAGTTCCCCTGCGGCCAACCCCAGTTCCCCTGCGGCCAACCCCAGTTCCCCTGCTGTACCCGGCGGCTAACCCCAGTTCCCCTGCGGCCAACCCCAGTTCCCCTGCGGCCAACCCCAGTTCCCCTTCGGCCAACCCCAGTTCCCCTGCTGTACCCGGCGGCCAACCCCAGTTCCCCTTCGGCCAACCCCAGTTCCCCTGCGGCCAACCCCAGTTCCCCTGCGGCCAACCCCAGTTCCCCTGCGGCCAACCCCAGTTCCCCTGCGGCCAACCCCAGTTCCCCTTCGGCCAACCCCAGTTCCCCTGCGGCCAACCCCAGTTCCCCTGCGGCCAACCCCAGTTCCCCTTCGGCCAACCCCAGTTCCCCTTCGGCCAACCCCAGTTCCCCTGCGGCCCAACCCCAGTTCCCCTTCGGTCGGCCAACCCAGTTCCCCTGCTTTATTTAACCAGGTAGACTAGTTGAGAACACCTTATTTAACCAGGTAGGCTAGTTGAGAACACCTTTATTTAACCAGGTAGGCTAGTTGAGAACACCTTTATTTAACCAGGTAGGCTAGTTGAGAACACCTTTATTTAACCAGGTAGGCTAGTTGAGAACACCTTTATTTAACCAGGTAGGCTAGTTGAGAACACCTTTATTTAACCAGGTAGGCTAGTTGAGAACACCTTTATTTAACCAGGTAGGCTAGTTGAGAACACCTTTATTTAACCAGGTAGGCTAGTTGAGAACACCTTTATTTAACCAGGTAGGCTAGTTGAGAACACCTTTATTTAACCAGGTAGGCTAGTTGAGAACACCTTTATTTAACCAGGTAGGCTAGTTTGAGAACACCTTTATTTAACCAGGTAGGCTAGTTGAGAACACCTTTATTTAACCAGGTAGGCCAGTTGAGAACAACCTTTATTTAACCAGGGTAGGCTAGTTGAGAACACCTTATTTAACCAGGTAGGCTAGTTGAGAACACCTTTATTTAACCAGGTAGACTAGTTGAGAACACCTTTATTTAACCAGGTAGGCTAGTTGAGAACACCTTTATTTAAACCAGGTAGGCTAGTTGAGAACACCTTTATTTAACCAGGTAGGCTAGTTGAGAACACCTTTATTTAAACCAGGTAGGCTAGTTGAGAACACCTTTATTTAACCAGGTAGGCTAGTTGAGAACACCTTTATTTAACCAGGTAGGCCAGTTGAGAACACCTTTATTTAACCAGGTGGCTAGTTGAGAACACCTTTATTTAACCAGGTAGGCTAGTTGAGAACACCTTTATTTAACCAGGTAGGCTAGTTGAGAACACCTTTATTTAACCAGGTAGGCTAGTTGAGAACACCTTATTACCAGGTAGGCTATTGAGAACAGGTAGGCTAGTTGAGAACACCTTTATTTAACCAGGTAGGCTAGTTGAGAACACCTTTATTTAACCAGGTAGGCTAGTTGAGAACACCTTTATTTAACCAGGTAGGCCTAGTTGAGAAACAACCTTTATTTAACCAGGTAGGCTAGTTGAGAACACCTTTATTTAACCAGGTAGGCTAGTTGAAGAACACCTTTATTTAACCAGGTAGGCTAGTTGAGAACACCTTTATTTAACCAGGGAGGCAGTAGAACGACCTTTATTTAACCAGGTAGGCTAGTTGAGAACACCTTTATTTAACCAGGTAGGCTAGTTGAGAACACCTTTATTTAACCAGGTAGGACTAGTTGAGAACACCTTTATTTAACCAGGTAGGCTAGTTGAGAACACCTTTATTTAACCAGGTAGGCTAGTTGAGAACACCTTTATTTAACCAGGTAGCTAGTTGAGAACACCTTTATTTAACCAGGTAGGCTAGTTGAGAACACCTTTATTTAACCAGGTAGGCTAGTTGAGAACACCTTTATTAACCAGGTAGGCTAGTTGAGAACACCTTTATTTAACAGGTAGGCTAGTTGAGAACACCTTTATTTAACCAGGTAGGCTAGTTGAGAACACCTTTATTTAACCAGGTAGGCTAGTTGAGAACACCTTTATTTAACCAGGTAGGCTAGTTGAGAACACCTTTATTTAACCAGGTAGGCTAGTTGAGAACACCTTTATTTAACCAGGTAGGCTAGTTGAGAACACCTTTATTTAACCAGGTAGGCTAGTTGAGAACACCTTTATTTAACCAGGTAGGCTAGTTGAGAACACCTTTATTTAACCAGGTAGGCTAGTTGAGAACACCTTTATTTACCAGGTAGGCTAGTTGAGAACCTTTACCAGTGTAGTGAGAACACCTTTATTTAACCAGGGTAGGCTAGTTGAGAACACCTTTATTTAACCAGGTAGGCTAGTTGAGAACACCTTTATTTAACCAGGTAGGCTAGTTGAGAACACCTTTATTTAACCAGGTAGGCTAGTTGAGAACACCTTTATTTAACCAGGTAGGCTAGTTGAGAACACCTTTATTTAACCAGGTAGGCTAGTTGAGAACACCTTTATTTAACCAGGTAGGCTAGTTGAGAACACCTTTATTTAACCAGGTAGGCTAGTTGAGAACACCTTTATTTAACCAGGTAGGCTAGTTGAGAACACCTTTATTTAACCAGGTAGGCTAGTTGAGAACACCTTTATTTAACCAGGTAGGCTAGTTGAGAACACCTTTATTTAACCAGGTAGGCTAGTTGAGAACACCTTTATTTAACCAGGTAGGCTAGTTGAGAACACCTTTATTTAACCAGGTAGGCTAGTTGAGAACACCTTTATTTAACCAGGTAGGCTAGTTGAGAACACCTTTATTTAACCAGGTAGGCTAGTTGAGAACACCTTTATTTAACCAGGTAGGCTAGTTGAGAACACCTTTATTTAACCAGGTAGGCTAGTTGAGAACACCTTTATTTAACCAGGTAGGCTAGTTGAGAACACCTTTATTTAACCAGGTAGGCTAGTTGAGAACACCTTTATTTAACCAGGTAGGCTAGTTGAGAACACCTTTATTTAACCAGGTAGGCTAGTTGAGAACACCTTTATTTAACCAGGTAGGCTAGTTGAGAACACCTTTATTTAACCAGGTAGGCTAGTTGAGAACACCTTTATTTAACCAGGTAGGCTAGTTGAGAACACCTTTATTTAACCAGGTAGGCTAGTTGAGAACACCTTTATTTAACCAGGTAGGCTAGTTGAGAACACCTTTATTTAACCAGGTAGGCTAGTTGAGAACACCTTTATTTAACCAGGTAGGCTAGTTGAGAACACCTTTATTTAACCAGGTAGGCTAGTTGAGAACACCTTTATTTAACCAGGTAGACTAGTTGAGAACACCTTTATTTAACCAGGTAGGCTAGTTGAGAACACCTTTATTTAACCAGGTAGGCTAGTTGAGAACACCTTTATTTAACCAGGTAGGCTAGTTGAGAACACCTTTATTTAACCAGGTAGGCTAGTTGAGAACACCTTTATTTAACCAGGTAGGCTAGTTGAGAACACCTTTATTTAACCAGGTAGGCTAGTTGAGAACACCTTTATTTAACCAGGTAGGCTAGTTGAGAACACCTTTATTTAACCAGGTAGGCTAGTTGAGAACACCTTTATTTAACCAGGTAGGCTAGTTGAGAACACCTTTATTTAACCAGGTAGGCTAGTTGAGAACACCTTTATTTAACCAGGTAGGCTAGTTGAGAACACCTTTATTTAACCAGGTAGGCTAGTTGAGAACACCTTTATTTAACCAGGTAGGCTAGTTGAGAACACCTTTATTTAACCAGGTAGGCTAGTTGAGAACACCTTTATTTAACCAGGTAGGCTAGTTGAGAACACCTTTATTTAACCAGGTAGGCTAGTTGAGAACACCTTTATTTAACCAGGTAGGCTAGTTGAGAACACCTTTATTTAACCAGGTAGGCTAGTTGAGAACACCTTTATTTAACCAGGTAGGCTAGTTGAGAACACCTTTATTTAACCAGGTAGGCTAGTTGAGAACACCTTTATTTAACCAGGTAGGCTAGTTGAGAACACCTTTATTTAACCAGGTAGGCTAGTTGAGAACACCTTTATTTAACCAGGTAGGCTAGTTGAGAACACCTTTATTTAACCAGGTAGGCTAGTTGAGAACACCTTTATTTAACCAGGTAGGCTAGTTGAGAACACCTTTATTTAACCAGGTAGGCTAGTTGAGAACACCTTTATTTAACCAGGTAGGCTAGTTGAGAACACCTTTATTTAACCAGGTAGGCTAGTTGAGAACACCTTTATTTAACCAGGTAGGCTAGTTGAGAACACCTTTATTTAACCAGGTAGGCTAGTTGAGAACACCTTTATTTAACCAGGTAGGCTAGTTGAGAACACCTTTATTTAACCAGGTAGGCTAGTTGAGAACACCTTTATTTAACCAGGTAGGCTAGTTGAGAACACCTTTATTTAACCAGGTAGGCTAGTTGAGAACACCTTTATTTAACCAGGTAGGCTAGTTGAGAACACCTTTATTTAACCAGGTAGGCTAGTTGAGAACACCTTTATTTAACCAGGTAGGCTAGTTGAGAACACCTTTATTTAACCAGGTAGGCTAGTTGAGAACACCTTTATTTAACCAGGTAGGCTAGTTGAGAACACCTTTATTTAACCAGGTAGGCTAGTTGAGAACACCTTTATTTAACCAGGTAGGCTAGTTGAGAACACCTTTATTTAACCAGGTAGGCTAGTTGAGAACACCTTTATTTAACCAGGTAGGCTAGTTGAGAACACCTTTATTTAACCAGGTAGGCTAGTTGAGAACACCTTTATTTAACCAGGTAGGCTAGTTGAGAACACCTTTATTTAACCAGGTAGGCTAGTTGAGAACACCTTTATTTAACCAGGTAGGCTAGTTGAGAACACCTTTATTTAACCAGGTAGGCTAGTTGAGAACACCTTTATTTAACCAGGTAGGCTAGTTGAGAACACCTTTATTTAACCAGGTAGGCCAGTTGAGAACACCTTTATTTAACCAGGTAGGCTAGTTGAGAACACCTTTATTTAACCAGGTAGGCTAGTTGAGAACACCTTTATTTAACCAGGTAGGCTAGTTGAGAACACCTTTATTTAACCAGGTAGGCTAGTTGAGAACACCTTTATTTAACCAGGTAGGTCAGTTGAGAACACCTTTATTTAACCAGGTAGGCTAGTTGAGAACACCTTTATTTAACCAGGTAGGCTAGTTGAGAACACCTTTATTTAACCAGGTAGGCTAGTTGAGAACACCTTTATTTAACCAGGTAGGCTAGTTGAGAACACCTTTATTTAACCAGGTAGGCTAGTTGAGAACACCTTTATTTAACCAGGTAGGCTAGTTGAGAACACCTTTATTTAACCAGGTAGGCTAGTTGAGAACACCTTTATTTAACCAGGTAGGCTAGTTGAGAACACCTTTATTTAACCAGGTAGGCTAGTTGAGAACACCTTTATTTAACCAGGTAGGCTAGTTGAGAACACCTTTATTTAACCAGGTAGGCTAGTTGAGAACACCTTTATTTAACCAGGTAGGCTAGTTGAGAACACCTTTATTAACCAGGTAGGCTAGTTGAGAACACCTTTATTTAACCAGGTAGGCTAGTTGAGAACACCTTTATTTAACCAGGTAGGCTAGTTGAGAACACCTTTATTTAACCAGGTAGGCTAGTTGAGAACACCTTTATTTAACCAGGTAGGCTAGTTGAGAACATGCTCTCAATTACAATTGCGACATGGCCAAGATAAAGCAAAGCAGTGCGACACAGACAACAACAACAGCAGAGTTACACGTGGACCACACACAGTTACACACGTGGACCACACACAGTTACACACGTGGACCACACACAGTTACACACGTGGACCACACACAGTTACACACGTGGACCACACACAGTTACACACGTGGACCACACAGTTATACACGTGGACCACACAGTTATACACGTGGACCACACAGTTATACACGTGGACCACACAGTTATACACGTGGACCACACAGTTATACACGTGGACCACACAGTTATACACGTGGACCACACAGTTATACACGTGGACCACACAGTTACACACGTGGACCACACACAGTTACACACGTGGACCACACAGTTATACACGTGGACCACACAGTTATACACGTGGACCACACAGTTATACACGTGGACCACACAGTTATACACGTGGACCACACAGTTATACACGTGGACCACACAGTTATACACGTGGACCACACAGTTATACACGTGGACCACACAGTTATACACGTGGACCACACAGTTATACACGTGGACCACACAGTTATACACGTGGACCACACAGTTATACACGTGGACCACACAGTTACACACGTGGACCACACAGTTACACACGTGGACCACACAGTTACACACGTGGACCACACAGTTACACACGTGGACCACACAGAGTTACACGTGGACTACACAGAGTTACATGTGGACTACACAGAGTTACACGTGGACTACACAGAGTTACACACATGGACTACACAGAGTTACACACATGGACTACACAGAGTTACACACATGGACCACACAGAGTACCGGGTGGTAGCGGGCTAGAGTACCGGGTGGTAGCAGGGTAGAGTACCGGGTGGTAGCGGGGTAGAGTACCGGGTGGTAGCGGGGTAGAGTACCGGGTGGAAGCGGGGTAGAGTACCGGGTGGTAGCGGGGTAGAGTACAGGGTGGTAGCGGGGTAGAGTACCGGGTGGTAGCAGGGTAGAGTACCGGGTGGTAGCAGGGTAGAGTACCGGGTGGTAGCAGGCTAGAGTACCGGGTGGTAGCAGGCTAGAGTACCGGGTGGTAGCGGGGTAGAGTACCAGGTGGTAGCGGGCTAGAGTACCGGGTGGTAGCAGGCTAGAGTACCGGGTGGTAGCAGGCTAGAGTACCGGGTGGTAGCAGGCTAGAGTACCGGGTGGTAGCAGGGTAGAGTACCGGGTGGTAGCAGGCTAGTAACAGTGACTAAAGTTCAGGGTAGGGTACTGGGTGGAGACTAGTGGTGACTAACAGTCTGATGGCCTGGATATAGAAGCTGTTGTTCAGTTTCTCTGTCCCAGCTTCGATGCACATGTACTGTCTCCACCTTCTAGATGGTAGAGGGGAGAACAGGCAGTAGCTCGGGTGGCTGGGGTCCTTGATGATCTTCTAGATGGTAGAAGGGAGAACAGGCAGTGGCTCGGGTGGCTGGGGTCCTTGATGATCTTCTAGATGGTAGAGGGGAGAACAGGCAGTAGCTCGGGTGTCTGGGGTCCTTGATGATCAAATCAAAATGTTATTTGTCACATGCGCCGAATACAAACAGGTGTAGACCGTACTGTGAAATGTTTAGCCCTTAACCAACGAGCGGTTGCCATACCAGGCAGTGATGCAACCGGTCAGGATGTTCTCATCTTCTTGGCTGATACCGATATACAATATTTTCCTTGGCAAAAACAATTAGACCGATACTAAAAATGTTGGCGGCCTTTTAAGTCTTATAGTTAAATAGTTAACACACACGCGGATGCAGAGGTCTAAGGCACTGCATCTCAGAGCAAGAGGCGTCACTACATTCCCTGGTTCGAATCCAGGCTGTACCACATCCGGACGTGATTGGGAGTCCCATAGTGCGGCTCACAATTAGCCCAGCGTCGTCTGGGTTTGGCTGAGGTAGGCAGTCATTGTAAATAAGAATGCGATCTTAACTGACTTGCTAGTTAAATAAAAGGTCACACACACACACACACACACACACACACACACTGACCCAAAAGTTAATTTGTTGGCATTTGTCCCCATTACCAGTAAAACATCATCAATACCTTTTTCTTTCACTTACTGTGCTGTTTCGTTGTTCAGTCATTTCATTCTGAACCAGGATTGCTACGGAACGCCGTTGGGGCCGTCGCTACGGAACGCCGTTGGGGCCGTCGCTACGGAACGCCGTTGGGGCCGTCGCCACGGAACGCCGTTGCTGCCGAACGCCGTTGGGGCCGTTGTTACCGAACGCCGTTGGGGCCGTTGCTACCGAACGCCGTTGGGGCCGTTGCTACCGAACGCCGTTTGTATTGAACACGTCAATTAAGCTTGTTGACCAATCAGGACCTGAATATGACTGCATGTCATATAATTTAACGCATTAATACATGTTTTACGTAGTTATTACACATTGATTAGACGATCCCTCGTATTTCATATATCACAACGATTCATCGTTGCTATGATGCTGGTCAAATTGTCTCGCGCACCTACAGTGCTGGTCATTTAATAAAGCTAGCTAGCTCATGGATGCAACCAATGTTCTTCCCCCAAAACATAGAAAAACAACCATCTGTTTCAGTAGCTATAGATATCTGGCTAACTATCTAGCTAGGTGTCATCATCTAAAATAACCCTCATTTATAAGACAGTTCTTATTTGATTAATGGTGGTCGGACCAATCTATGTGAAGCTAGCCACAATAAGGATTAGCCACAATTAGTGGACTTTGCGGTTTGCCTTCAAAATAAAAGCATGGCATAATTCTACTATCTGTATTCATTTGCATTCCTGTCAATGACATACTTTTATTTTGAAGGCAAACTGCAAATTCCACTATTGTGCCTAATCCTTATTGTGGCTAGCTTCACAACACATAACCCGGTCAGGTCGAGCCTCACTAGCCAGATGAAGCTAGCTGGCTGCTTATAACATTAGCTTTGGGCAACTGGGTTAAGTAGCTGGCTAGCTATTTATTTTCATGAACTGAAGTTCAATTTCAATAGGCGAACAACAAGTGGCCACCTAGCTAATACTTACAAGGATTCCTCAATCATTGCTGAGAATAATGATAAATGACTGCAGTTTCTACTGGTCATTGTTTTCAGGCTGGTTGTATTGGTGCTAGCTAGGTACCAAGCTAAAGCTAGCTAGGTACCAAGCTAAAGCTAGCTAGGTACCAAGCTAAAGCTAGCTAGGTACCAAGCTAAAGCTAGCTAGGTACCAAGCTAAAGCTAGCTAGGTACCAAGCTAAAGCTAGCTAGGTACCAAGCTAAAGCTAGCTAGGTACCAAGCTAAAGCTAGCGACCCCAGAAGTTGCGGTTGAACAGATGATGCTTTATTACCAACGTGGTATTGTAAACACATCGTTCGTGGCCGGTGTTTGCTTGTATCTGGTGCTACTGTATCTACTATACTGTGTTGTACAGCTTTGACAGAGCTACTGTATCTACTATACTGTGTTGTACAGCTTTGACAGAGCTACTGTATCTACTATACTGTGTTGTACAGCTTTGACAGAGCTACTGTATCTACTATACTGTGTTGTACAGCTTTGACAGAGCTACTGTATCTACTATACTGTGTTGTACAGCTTTGACAGAGCTACTGTATCTACTATACTGTGTTGCAGACTTCTTTGTACAGCTTTGACAGAGCTACTGTATCTCTTTGACACGCAAAGACCCAAACGGCGTTTCATAGTATGTCGTGAAGCTAATAGCAGTGACACTATTACTGTGTAACTCTGGTAAGGCAACATCTGACAAATATCACACTTGGTAGTGTGTACCGGTGCTCGACCAGTCCGCGAAAGCCAACATCACCCACGACAGAGAACTATAGATTGTCAAGGGGAATGAACTACATTATCTTGGTGTTAATGGATTTCGCCTTTTGAGTTGTCTCGGTGAAATTCTTATTCTTTCAAATGACTGCTGGACTTGTCTGCTGTGTGGATTGAGCAGTCAACATTGTGGGCTAGGTTAGGATTGCCATTTTGCACGTTTGCAAAAATCTACTTGGCGTCATTATGTCATGTATCTTCTTTATGCACGTTAGCTTTGACATCGGTTTTGCACATCAGCGTTAAACTAGACATCTGGCAGATATTAATGTTGGCATTTTTAGCTAATATTGCCCGATTACGATATGTTACGATCGTGCCTCCCTAATGGCAACTGCTCGGCATCTGACCATAAAGCGCTAGAGGGTAGTGTGTACGGCCCAGTAAATCACTGGGGCCAAGCTTCCTGCCATCCAGGAACTATATAATAAGCGGTGTCAGAGGAAGGCCTAAAAATTGTCAAAGACTCCAGTCACCCAAGTCATAGACTGTTCTCTCTGCTACCGCACAGCAAGCAGTACCAGAGCGCCAAGTCTAGGACCAAAAGGCTCCTTAACAGTGTCTACCCCCCAAGCCATAAGACTGATGAACAATTAATCAGACTATTTACACCATTTGTTTTTACACTGCTGCTACTCACTGTTTATTATCTATGAATAGTCACTTCAGCCTCATTATTGTTATGCAATTTTCTTGTGTTACTTTTTGACTTTATTTTTAATACTTTAGTTTATTTAGGAAATAATCTTAACTCTGTTTCTTGAACTGCATTGTTGTTTAAGGGCTTGTAAGTAAACATTTCACGATGGACGGTGCAGGTGCCGTACCGGGCGGTGGGTGATACAGCCCGACAGACAAGAAGCTCTCAATGGCGCATCTGTAAAAGAATGTGAGGATCTTATGGGCCGCGCCTAATTTCTTCTTCCTCCTGGAGGTTGAAGAGGCAGTCGTTGTGCCTTCTTCACCACATTGTCTGTGTGAATGGATCATTTCAGGTTGTCAGTGATGAGGAACTTGAAACATTTCCACCCTCTCCACTGTGGCCCATCGATGTGGATGGGGGTGTGGATGGGGGTGTGATCTCTCTGTTGTCTCCACAATCAGCTCCTTCCATTATGTTGAGGTAAGAGGTTATTGTCCTGGCACCACTCCGCCAGGGCCCTCCCCTCCTCCCTGTAGGCTGTCTTGTCATTGTCGGTAACCAGGACTACCACTGTTGTGTCATCAGCAAACTTGATGATTGAGTTGGATACGTGCACAGCCAAGCAGTACAGGAGGGAATCCAGCACCCAGTTACATAGGGCAGGGCTCAGAACCAGGACCCCGAGCTCAGTGATGAGCTTGGAGGGCACTACGGTGTTGAAAGCTGGGCTGTAGTCGATGAACAGCACTCTTACATAGGTATTCATCTTGTCCAGATGGGATAGGGCAGTGTGCATGCGACGGCGATTGAGTCATCTGTTGGGGCGGCACACAAATTGTAGAGGGTCTAGGGCTTCAGGTAAGGTGATGTGATCCTTAACTAGTGGGTCTAGGGCTTCAGGTAAGGTGCAGGAGATATGATCCTTAACTAGTGGGTGTAGGGCTTCAGGTAAGGTGATATGATTCTTAACTAGTGGGTTTAGGGCTTCGGGTAAGATGATATAATCCTTTACTGGCGTCAAAGCACTTCAGGGTGACAGAAGTGAGTGCAGTGGGGCGATGGTCATTTAGTTCAGGTACTTTTGCCTTCTTGGGTAAAGGAACAATGGTGGACATCTTGAAGTAAGTGGGGTAGGGAGAGACTGAATCCGTCCGTAAACACTCCAGCCAGCTGGTCTACACATGATCTGAGGACTTGCGAGGGCTAATAAACTATTTTGTCTTAGATGCCTGTTACCTAGTATTGACTAACGTTAACTAGCTAGCGGCTGGACAGTTGGCACCGAAATACCGACTGGCCGTCTGGTCAGCCACTCCTCATATAAAGTTGCCCTTGTGTGTGTTGTGCTGGCTTGGTCGCATAACGTTAGCTGGATATCTAACTAGTTTCGTTTAAATGAAACAAGGTAACGTTAAATACAGGTTTTTATACTTTATACTTGTATTATCAAAACGTCACAACATCAAATTAACGTTAGAGCTACCGCAGACTGTTTTTCCTCCGGTATCATCAGCACACGTTTACCGCACATTGAGCCACCATAACGCTCCCGGTGAAAGACTCCCGAGGCCCGTTGAACAAAGTCAATTCAGAAGTAAACCGATATTTTATAATATCTCACCTTATTGCTATACTTTTATCTTCATCATCTCCGTCCGTCAGTACATCCCTAAATCGTCAGGAATTACCCAAAAAAGCACTTCTAGTTTGTCTGTTTAGCTCAGCTAAGGGTTCAGAGCAGGAATTTCAGGAGTCGATTTCTTGCGGCGTGTCGATTCAACGGAACGGGAAACGTCACATTTTCGTTGGGGTCATGACCACAGGAAGAAGTTCTCCCCCACAAATTATTTTATTTTCAATAAAACGTTTTTAAAAAAACATAAAAAACGTAATTTCCTTCACGACAAGTCTGTGGCTAGATATATGTTTTTTCGGGGAATCGCTCTTCTGATAACAATTACATAAATGTTTTGAAAGGGAATATTGGACTATTCTGACAGGTTGATTAGATAAATCTTATTGATGAGATATGAGGTGGTTCTACTCCTTCTACTCTCTGATACAGTCAAAGATTGACTGTCGTTGACAATGTCAAAGATACTGATACAATTATAGCTTAAAATATAAATAAACGTTCATAAAACATTTTTTTAATTGGGTTATTACAGCTTATAAACGCTCTGGACGGCGAACCAATCAGAGGAATTAAAGCGTTTGATCCCGCCCCTTTTTGTACTTCACATCCGGAGTCTCCGCCCTACTACTTCCTCTTTCCCAGTTCGCAGTCAGCGAGAGACACCATGAAGGCGTCTGGCACAGTATGTAAAATTGTTTATTCAACCTTTTTAAATCACAGAAAGCCAGTTATATAGACAGATTTGAGCACATATTGCTTCAATCGTTTGAATTATGTAGTCACATGATGCTAAATCGATATAAATAGTTCCATTTTTTCGGCTTTAAAAAAACTGAAGCCTCCGCGGCTGCAACATGGCGTCCACGTTTGAGATTTTGGACCATGTGGGCCCATAGAGAAACAATGCAGCTAGCTAGGAAAATATGTGGCATCAGTGAACCAAACAAATATGCCCGTCTTATGTATTTAGTCACCTTTCTCCAAACAAGTTGTCTTCTGTACACTTCTTCTCAAACTGTGTTAAAATTCCGCGAAGTGCTAACTAACATGTATCTAGTAGCCTAGAGTGCCAACTTTAGTAAGCTAGTTGCCACATACCTGCCCAGGCGTAGGCCGCGTTGCTAGTCGGCGAACTTGGCCAGTTAGCGAATACAAATACACCTCGTAGCTAATTATCCTCTCCAGACACATGTTAGCTGCCCATCCTGTTTCTTAATCCCGAAACAAGTAATTAGTTGGGTTGTTAACTGGAAGTAGTTGTTAGCTATAGCTAGCTAGTGTCATTCAGAACTGTAAAATATCAAAGTTAGCAGGCTAAGATTGGCTGGCTACCAAGCTAAAGACATTGCGCCTGGTACATGAAGCAAACGTAGTGTTGACATAATTTCAGTTGACTGTAGGAAATGTCATGCATCAGTTTAATTTAGCCCCCCCCCCCCCATTTACGAATTGCAATGCACCCTAACCCAAAGGCCATATCAAATAAATGGTATGATCTTGTCAGGTGTGCTAAAATCAACATGATGTACCTTGTCGCCTTTCTCTGATGCTGATGTGCCGTTGAAAGTGAATCCAAGGTTCAACATTTTAATACATATGTGTCTTAACCAGTATCCATCATAGTCTTTAAGTTAGCAACTGGTACCTATGGACAACCTGTATTCGCCTATGGACATTGTATTGCACGTTACTCACATTTCTTCCTCTCCTGCTCCATCCACACAGCTTAGGGAGTACAAAGTCGTTGGGCGCCTCCTGCCCTCGGTTAAGAACCCCACCCCTCCTCTCTACCGCATGAGGATCTTCGCTCCTAACCATGTGGTGGCCAAGTCTCGCTTCTGGTACTTTGTCTCCCAGCTGAGGAAGATGAAGAAGGCCAACGGAGAGACAGTCTACTGTGGTCTGGTAGGTAGCACAGGGGACAGGGTGGGCTCATTGGTGTGATGGGGGAAACAAATCAACTGCAAAGATTCACCAGTATTGAATGCATATGTTCTTTAATGTGTTTTCTATTTACTGAGATTTCATTATGTGCAAATAAACTATTATGGAAATGGATGGTGTCAGTGGTCTGGCTGGAAGTTAGTATTACTGTTGCACACACAACTGTTAAGTATTTTAAAGATGCTGCCCTTTACAGAGAGATTACAGGAGAAAAGAAACTGTTGATGCGTTTGACCGGCATTTGATTTTTTTTTTACATACAAATCTATCGCTGCATCGTTTGTCGGTCGTTCCTCTCCTGTTGAAATTAGACGTTTTCAGGGTAAACATGAGTAAATGCTATGCATGTACACCAGTGTTGTCACGATACCGGAATTTAGACTTAGCTACCTGCTTCAGTTTCAGGATACGCAATGCCACAACCAAAAAAATGGCACCTGATCCAGATGGAGGAACTCAGCTACTGTTCTGTATCTTGAGTTTTTATTTTATTTAGTTTCTTTTTACTTTAACCTTTATTTAACCAGGCAAGTCAGTTAAAGAACAAATTCTTATTTTCAATGAGGGCCTAGGAACAGTTGGTTAACTGCCTGTTCGGGGGCAGAACGACAGATTTGTACCATGTCAGCTCGGGGGTTTGAACTTGCAACCTTCTGGTTACTAGTCCAACGCTCTAACCGCAAGGCTACGCTGCCGCGTTATTTACAGTGACGGCCAAACCCGGACGATGCCGGGCCAATTGTTTTATGGGTGACGCACAATGAATCAATCATACATTCAATTTGATTTGATTGTTCTTTTTGTAGATAGGTAAAAACTCAAATGTTAATAATTTACTTGAAAGGAACATTTCTAGGTAAACTAATTAAATGGAGATGTAGACTAGGTCTTATTCCCAGTACAGGGGAATGCGGACCAAGGCACTCTAAATATAATTATTTAAAATGCCGTTTGCACTGAGTTATTCAGCTTGTTTTGAGCTGATTTCACACGGCTACATCCCTTCTGTTTAGGACTAGTATTGCACTGATACCTCTCAATCGCGTGAGAAACCTTTTGACAGAATGTAACCAAATCATTGGACCGATTTTTGTATCGGGGAAAAGTAGATAATTTTCAGTATACCGTGCAACCCTAACGTCCCTCTGCCATTCATGTATAAGTCAGGTTAAACCTTACAGTATGAGACAACTTCCTGTCTGCCAATTAGGTGTCGGTCGGGAAGTTGTCTCGTTCTGTAAGGTTGAACCGTGTCTAATGAACTGTTATTTCCCCCACCTCTCTCAGGTCCACGAGAAGACTCCCCTGAAGGTGAAGAACTTTGGCATCTGGTTGCGTTACGACTCCCGTAGTGGAACCCACAACATGTACCGAGAATACAGAGACCTGACCACCTCTGCAGCCGTCACCCAGTGCTGTGAGTATGTCCCTGTTTGGCCCCAGTCTGTCTGACGTTCTGACCACCTCTGCAGCCGTCACCCAGTGCTGTGAGTATGTCCCAGTGTGGCCCCAGTCTGTCTGACAGTCTGGAGAACACCGGACTGTCACCCAGTGCTGTGAGTATGTCTGTCTGACAGTCTGGAGAGAGTGTCCCAGTGTGGCTCTATGTCCTGCAGTCTGTCTGACAGTCTGACCACCTCTGCAGCCGTCACCCAGTGCTGTGAGTATGTCCCAGTGCTGTGAGTATGTCTGTCTGTCAGTCTGGAGAGTATGTCCCAGTGTGGCTCCATGTCCTGCAGTCTGTCTGATAGTCTGGAGTGCACTGGACCGTTACCCAGTGCTGTGAGTATGTCCCTGTTTGGCCCCAGTCTGTCTGACAGTCTGGAGAACACTGGGTTTAACCCATTGATGCATTGGACAGCCATTTTTAAGATGGCTCCTCATGATGTTTAGTGAAACAGCTTGTAGCTGCTGTAGATCATCCCAGGAGAACGGAGAGTGAATTGAGAGTCAACGGTGTAACCGGTATCTTGATCTTGAAGGAGATTATCTCTACTGTAACCTAGAAGCTTGATGTTGCCATCTAACACTTAGCTAGGAAGTTAGCAAACCAGATGTCATTTACTCAGTACATCTTAAACTTGGCACCACACGTCCCGCTAGGGCACCTCCCCCCACTGCTCAACTGACACAGTAGCACACAGAACGCAAAAAATATTCTTAGAAATATTTAACCTCCACACATTAACAAGTCCAATAGCTCAAATGAAAGATAAACACCTTGTTCATCTAGCCACCAAGTCAGATTTCTAAAATGTTTTACGGCGAAAACATAGCACATATTTATGTCAAACCACCACCAAAGATAGGCTAATTTACATAGCCATTTTGTAGAACAATAGATGCAATCACAAAAGCAGGATTAAAAGTAAAATAATTCACTAACCTTTTGAAAATCTTCATCAGATGACAGGAATAGGACATGTTATACAGTACATTTATGTTTTTTTCAATAATATGCTAATTATATCCATAAATCGCGGTTTACATAGAAGGTCATGGCTAAAAAATGCTACAACAATGCCTGGAGAAATGATGGTAACTCTGCCAGATAACAGAAATACACATCATAAACGTTGACTAAATATACATGTTCTACATATACTTAGAAAGATACACTTCTTCTTAATAAAACAGCTGTGGTACATTTATTTTTAACTTTACAGATTTCGTTCACTAGGCTATAATGTGAGTCGGCGCTCAGGAATTAGCATTTTGGCTCCTCCACAGAAACCCAAATTTAACACATAAATGTTCCCTTACCTTTGCTGTTCTTCCATCAGAAGACCTGGAAGGGTTTATACTTACCAAAAACAGCTTTAGTTTTGAAGTCTGTGTCTTCGGTTATCAAACACGACATATTTCGGTTGAAATGCAGCCAAAAAGTAAAGTTAGTTCGCACCAAAACGTCAAAATTACATATTATATGTCGACTAAACTTGTCAAACTTGGTTCAGAACACAGCGTTAGCATGCTATATAGCTTCACCGCAATTCTCAGGACAAAGAGAAACACGCGCATCGTTTAATCAATCTTGAAAGAAAGACACCACAGGCGCAGAATGCGCGTGAGATCTCGCGCGACCGAAAGGATTCGGTACGTCATTAATCTCGTGAGCGCGCAATTCACACAATGAGAAGCCCCATCGAAAGCGGACACCGCGCTGAAGGCATAGGAAGTGTTCCCAGGACCGTAGGTGCTTGGGAAGGGTGGGGGCGATGACGTCAAAGTTGGGCCAACTTTTTGGATGACAAGTGAGAGTTTGGGAGAATGAGTGCCCTGAGAGTTCTGCTTTACTTACAGACATAATTTAAACGGTTTTAGAAGCTTTAGAGTGTTTTCTATTCAATAATATTTATTATATGCATATATTAGCAATTTTTTACAGATTTGTTTTATGTTTACTATGGGCACGCATTTCACCAACGGGGGCAGTATTCTGCCCTAGCCTTAACAGGTTTTAAGTTAGCAAACCAGATGTCATTTACTCAGTACATCTTAGTTAGCAAACCAGATGTCATTTACTCAGTACATCTTAAGTTAGCAAACCAGATGTCATTTACTCAGTACATCTTAAGTTAGCAAACCAGATGTCATTTACTCAGTACATCTTAAGTTAGCAAACCAGATGTCATTTACTCAGTACATCTTAAGTTAGCAAACCAGATGTCATTTACTCAGTACATCTTAAGTTAGCAAACCAGATGTCATTTACTCAGTACATCTTAAGTTAGCAAACCAGATGTCATTTACTCAGTACATCTTAAGTTAGTAAGCCAGATGCAGAGCTGGAGCCCAGGCCGGAGATCATTTACAGGCCTACTGTGAGTGATCTTGTCGTGTCAGAAATCAAACCATCTGAACGCTGTTGTCTTTCAGCAGCTCATGGAAGTGAAACCAATGTTCTACAATCCACCCTTAAAAGCTTTGAGACATGAACCTAATCTGCCCCCCCCCCCCCCCCAGCAGGCCTGAAATTTGATCAGTGAGACGTTGCTTAATTTGCCCCCCTAGAGGTCTTGATAAATCTTTCTTGGGGGGTAAATACTAACTTGGCCAGTCTTCCAGGGGGGCAGTTGTGTGTCGTTGCCACTAGCGGTGTTTTTGTTATTCTGATGTTTTGTCTGTGTTCTCCAGATCGTGATATGGGCGCTCGCCATCGTGCCCGTGCCCACTCCATCCACATCATGAAGGTCCAGGAGATCGCTGCCAATAAATGCCGCAGGCCTGCAATCAAGCAGTTCCACGTAGGTCAACTCACATCGTATATCATCCACCCGAGGACTGTTCTCTGCTATGGTACCGGGTCAGACTGTTCTCTGCTACGGTACCGGGTCAGACTGTTCTCTGCTACGGTACCGGGTCAGACTGTTCTCTGCTACGGTACCGGGTCAGACTGTTCTCTGCTACGGTACCGGGTCAGACTGTTCTCTGCTACGGTACCGGGTCTAGGTCAGACTGTTCTCTGCTACGGTACCGGGTCTAGGTCAGACTGTTCTCTGCTACGGTACCGGGTCTAGGTCAGACTGTTCTCTGCTACGGTACCGGGTCTAGGTCAGACTGTTCTCTGCTACGGTACCGGGTCTAGGTCAGACTGTTCTCTGCTACGGTACCGGGTCTAGGTCAGACTGTTCTCTGCTACGGTACCGGGTCTAGGTCAGACTGTTCTCTGCTACGGTACCGGGTCTAGGTCAGACTGTTCTCTGCTACGGTACCGGGTCTAGGTCAGACTGTTCTCTGCTACGGTACCGGGTCTAGGTCAGACTGTTCTCTGCTACGGTACCGGGTCTAGGTCAGACTGTTCTCTGCTACGGTACCGGGTCTAGGTCAGACTGTTCTCTGCTACGGTACCGGGTCTAGGTCAGACTGTTCTCTGTGCTACGGTACCGGGTCTAGGTCAGACTGTTCTCTGTGCTACGGTACCGGGTCTAGGTCAGACTGTTCTCTGCTCCAAGTCTAGGTCCAAGAGGGTCCTTAACAGCTTCTTACCCCCAAGACTGCTGAGCACACTGCTGCTACTCACTGTTTATTATCTATGCATAGTCACTTTACCCCTACCTACATGTACATAGTACCTCAGCTAACCTGTACCCCCGCACATTGACTAGGTACTGGTACCCCCTGTACATAGCCTCCACATTGACTAGGTACTGGTACCCCCTGTATATAGCCTCCACACTGACTCTGTACTGGTACCCCCTGTATATAGCCTCCACATTGACTCTGTACTGGTACCCCCTGTATATAGCCTCCACATTGACTCTGTACTGGTACCCCCTGTATATAGCCTCCACACTGACTCTGTACTGGTACCCCCTGTATATAGCCTCCACATTGACTCTGTACTGGTACCCCCTGTATATAGCCTCCACATTGACTCTGTACTGGTCCCCCCTGTATATAGCCTCCACATTGACTCTGTACTGGTACCCCCTGTATATAGCCTCCACATTGACTCTGTACTGGTACCCCCTGTATATAGCCTCCACATTGACTCTGTACCGTAATACCCTGTATATAGTCTCCACATTGACTCTGTACCGTAATACCCTGTATATAGCCTCCACATTGACTCTGTACCGTAATACCCTGTATATAGTCTCCACATTGACTCTGTACCGTAACACCCTGTATATAGCCTCCACATTGACTCTGTACCGTAATACCCTGTATATAGCCTCCACATTGACTCTGTACCGTAATACCCTGTATATAGCCTCCACATTGACTCTGTACCGGTACCCCCTGTATATAGTCTCCACATTGACTCTGTACCGGTACCCCCTGTATATAGCCTCCACATTGACTCTGTACTGGTACCCCCTGTATATAGCCTCCACATTGACTCTGTACTGGTACCCCCTGTATATAGCCTCCACATTGACTCTGTACTGGTACCCCCTGTATATAGCCTCCACATTGACTCTGTACTGGTACCCCCTGTATATAGCCTCCACATTGACTCTGTACTGGTACCCCCTGTATATAGCCTCCACATTGACTCTGTACTGGTACCCCCTGTATATAGCCTCCACATTGACTCTGTACTGGTACCCCCTGTATATAGCCTCCACATTGACTCTGTACTGGCACCCCCTGTATATAGCCTCCACATTGACTCTGTACTGGCACCCCCTGTATATAGCCTCCACATTGACTCTGTACTGGCACCCCCTGTATATAGCCTCCACACTGACTCTGTACTGGTACCCTCTGTATATAGCCTCCACACTGACTCTGTACTGGTACCCCCTGTATATAGCCTCCACATTGACTCTGTACTGGTACCCCCTGTATATAGCCTCCACATTGACTCTGTACTGGTACCCCTTGTATATAGCCTCCACATTGACTCTGTACTGGTACCCCCTGTATATAGCCTCCACATTGACTCTGTACCGTAATACCCTGTATATAGCCTCCACATTGACTCTGTACTGGTACCCCCTGTATATAGCCTCCACATTGACTCTGTACTGGCACCCCCTGTATATAGCCTCCACATTGACTCTGTACTGGCACCCCCTGTATATAGCCTCCACATTGACTCTGTACTGGCACCCCCTGTATATAGCCTCCACACTGACTCTGTACTGGTACCCTCTGTATATAGCCTCCACACTGACTCTGTACTGGTACCCCCTGTATATAGCCTCCACACTGACTCTGTACCGGTACCCCCTGTATATAGCCTCCACACTGACTCTGTACTGGTACCCCCTGTATATAGCCTCCACACTGACTCTGTACTGGTACCCCCTGTATATAGCCTCCACATTGACTCTGTACCAGTACCCCCTGTATATAGCCTCCACATTGACTCTGTACCGTAATACCCTGTATATAGCCTCCACATTGACTCTGTACTGGCACCCCCTGTATATAGCCTCCACATTGACTCTGTACTGGTACCCCCTGTATATAGCCTCCACATTGACTCTGTACTGGCACCCCCTGTATATAGCCTCCACATTGACTCTGTACCGGTACCCCCTGTATATAGCCTCCACATTGACTCTGTACTGTAACACCCTGTATATAGCCTCCACATTGACTCTGTACTGGCACCCCCTGTATATAGCCTCCACACTGACTCTGTACTGGCACCCCCTGTATATAGCCTCCACATTGACTCTGTACCGGTACCCCCTGTATATAGCCTCCACATTGACTCTGTACCGGTACCCCCTGTATATAGCCTCCACATTGACTCTGTACCGGTACCCCCTGTATATAGCCTCCACATTGACTCTGTACTGGCACCCCCTGTATATAGCCTCCACACTGACTCTACTGGCACCCCCTGTATATAGCCTCCACACTGACTCTGTACTGGTACCCCCTGTATATAGCCTCCACATTGACTCTGTACCGGTACCCCCTGTATATAGCCTCCACATTGACTCTGTACCGGTACCCCCTGTATATAGCCTCCACATTGACTCTGTACTGTAACACCCTGTATATAGCCTCCACATTGACTCTGTACTGGCACCCCCTGTATATAGCCTCCACATTGACTCTGTACTGGCACCCCCTGTATATAGCCTCCACATTGACTCTGTACTGTAACACCCTGTATATAGCCTCCACATTGACTCTGTACTGGCACCCCCTGTATATAGCCTCCACACTGACTCTGTACTGGCACCCCCTGTATATAGCCTCCACATTGACTCTGTACCGGTACCCCCTGTATATAGCCTCCACATTGACTCTGTACCGGTACCCCCTGTATATAGCCTCCACATTGACTCTGTACCGGTACCCCCTGTATATAGCCTCCACATTGACTCTGTACTGGCACCCCCTGTATATAGCCTCCACACTGACTCTACTGGCACCCCCTGTATATAGCCTCCACACTGACTCTGTACTGGTACCCCCTGTATATAGCCTCCACATTGACTCTGTACCGGTACCCCCTGTATATAGCCTCCACATTGACTCTGTACCGGTACCCCCTGTATATAGCCTCCACATTGACTCTGTACTGTAACACCCTGTATATAGCCTCCACATTGACTCTGTACTGGCACCCCCTGTATATAGCCTCCACATTGACTCTGTACCGTAATACCCTGTATATAGCCTCCACATTGACTCTGTACTGGCACCCCCTGTATATAGCCTCCACATTGACTCTGTACTGGCACCCCCTGTATATAGCCTCCACATTGACTCTGTACTGGCACCCCCTGTATATAGCCTCCACATTGACTCTGTACTGGCACCCCCTGTATATAGCCTCCACATTGACTCTGTACTGGCACCCCCTGTATATAGCCTCCACATTGACTCTGTACTGGCACCCCCTGTATATAGCCTCCACATTGACTCTGTACCGGTACCCCCTGTATATAGCCTCCACATTGACTCTGTACTGGTACCCCCTGTATATAGCCTCCACACTGACTCTGTACTGGTACCCCCTGTATATAGCCTCCACATTGACTCTGTACTGGCACCCCCTGTATATAGCCTCCACATTGACTCTGTACTGGCACCCCCTGTATATAGCCTCCACATTGACTCTGTACTGGTACCCTCTGTATATAGCCTCCACACTGACTCTGTACTGGCACCCCCTGTATATAGCCTCCACATTGACTCTGTACTGGCACCCCCTGTATATAGCCTCCACATTGACTCTGTACCGGTACCCCCTGTATATAGCCTCCACATGGACTCTGTACCGGTACACCCTGTATATAGCCTCCACATTGACTCTGTACTGGCACCCCCTGTATATAGCCTCCACATGGACTCTGTACCGGTACACCCTGTATATAGTCTCCACATTGACTCTGTACTGGCACCCCCTGTATATAGCCTCCACATTGACTCTGTACTGGCACCCCCTGTATATAGCCTCCACATTGACTCTGTACTGGCACCCCCTGTATATAGCCTCCACATTGACTCTGTACCGGTACCCCCTGTATATAGTCTCCACATTGACTCTGTACTGGCACCCCCTGTATATAGCCTCCACATTGACTCTGTACCGGTACACCCTGTATATAGTCTCCACATTGACTCTGTACCGGTACACCCTGTATATAGTCTCCACATTGACTCTGTACTGGCACCCCCTGTATATAGTCTCCACATTGACTCTGTACCGGTACACCCTGTATATAGTCTCCACATTGACTCTGTACTGGTACCCCCTGTATATAGCCTCCACATTGACTCTGTACTGGCACCCCCTGTATATAGCCTCCACATTGACTCTGTACTGGCACCCCCTGTATATAGTCTCCACATTGACTCTGTACCGGTACACCCTGTATATAGTCTCCACATTGACTCTGTACCGGTACCCCCTGTATATAGCCTCCACATTGACTCTGTACTGGTACCCCCTGTATATAGCCTCGGTATTGTTATTTTGTGACTTTTTTATTTCATTTTTTACTTTAGTTTATTTAGTAAATATTTGTAGTTAAGCATTTCACTGTTCGACATGTGACAAATACAATTTGATTTAAATCCCCGCATTGGCTAGGTGGAAAAATCTGCCGTTGTGCCCTTGAGCAAGACTCTTTAACCCCATACGCTCCTATAAGTTGCTCTGGAAAAAAGAGCGTCTGCTAAATGACTCCAATGTGAATGGTATTGTGAGCGTATCGTAATGCCAGGTTGTATTGTGTCTGGCTGTTTTACTGAGTCTGATGTGCCGCGGGTCTCTGGTCTGTATTGGTCCGCTCCGGATATAAAACCTGCCAGACAAAACACCAGATTCCTCTTCCAGATTTAATGTTCCTGGTCTTAAAACCTGGTGTGTTTTTGAATCTGGCTACATGCTGATGCTACCTCCTGTAAAATTAGTATGGTGTTGTAATTTCAATGGCAAAACTTGTGAGAAAAAACAGTTATCTAATTTCTACTTGATTTTAAAATGATTGTAGTTATAATGACTGTAGGTTTCTGCTGTTCAAATAAACCCAGCTAGTGTTAGCATGGCGGCTGTGTGCCTTGTTTTCTTAATGGAAACGCTAGGGAGCTCAGACGCAAATCGTTGAACGTTGTTGTTCAGTTCTTGTATCTTAGCTCCTCCTGTGAGTGTGTGTGTGTGTGTGTGGCGCTCCTTTTGAGTGTGTGTGTGTGGCGCTCCTTTTCATTGACGTGTTCTTCTCCGACTAACCAGCACCTCGTCTCATTTCTTCTGCCCGTCAGATGAAATGACAGCATGTCTTTGCCTTAAAACATCTCCTCTTGTCCTCTCCTCAGGACTCCAAGATCAAGTTCCCCCTGCCCCACAGGGTCCTGCGTCGTCAACACAAGCCCCGCTTCACCACCAAGAGACCAAACACCTTCTTCTAAAGGAAATAACCTCTGTTTTCACTTTGTGCGGGACAATAAAATTTCTAATTGTAGAAAAGAAGCCATTTTGTTTTTGAGTTTAATTTTGTACATGTTTGGCTAAGAATTGGTTTTGTGATACTTCCGGCACATTTGAAGTGAATGAAAGGCCTAGTTTCTCTGGGTCATGAATTGGATTGCATCATGCTTTGCAGGAGGGGGGGAGGGGTGGTTGTCAGTGGATATTCTGTGAAAGGTTGTTAGTTAACATTAAGAAATGTGAAGAGAGAAAATGTGGACCATCGCCACAGATTTGCAACAAAACAACCCCTAATTATGGCTTTATAATGACCATTTAGAAAGATTATGCGTTGCATATTAGTGCTGATCAATATATGAAAGATAACAAAAGTTACCACATAATAACATGGTTGAACTCATCTGGACCACATGTAGGTTGTAATATGCAGTGGCCTGGAAGAGGCCATTTTAACCCCCCTTTTGCCAATAGAAGCTCACATTTTAAGAGTTCTTGCGTTTTGTTCTAAAGTGACAAGTAGTTTCACACCACTAATATTTGTGAAGAAACCATACCCATAACATTTAGTTATGTTTGCTCTGTTTTTAAATGCTTTTGGCACACACACACTTTCCACATGTTCATTTCCTGTAAGTTGGCGCCATCTCGTGGCTCGAGCGCGTGGTTGTCTGGGATACCGCGGTCATAGATGTTTTACTGTCATGACGGGGATTTCGGTAAAGGTTAAATACCTGGCAAAGCTTCAGGTAAGTTTGGTAACCGTCAATTCGGTAATTTACGTGAGCAGGAAAATGTATTCTCAAGTCGGTAAAATGAGCCGTGGAAAGTTATTCTCAATTGAATTTGTGTTAAACTGACATGGGACGCTTTCATGTCTTCCATTAGCGGATGAGACTAAATCTGAGGTAAATATTTTTTTTGTTCAACTCAATTATCCTTAAATCCAATGTCACATCACACGTTATGTCCGGTGTCAGTTTTGTTCCATTCTAACGTGCTTTTAGGTTGTTGGCTAATGTGTCACACATGTCGGCTGACTTGCAATATGAATGGATACATTTTCAACAATCTCATGTGGGTAACGGAGGCCTACGGATATCGGTGACCGGTCAATGCCCAGACATGCTAAAGGCATACGGTGTTGTCAGAGAACACACACATTGTTGCTCAGTGACAGATGAAATGTAACACTAGTATTAATACCAGTTTAATACAAGTTTCCAAGTGGTTTCAGATGGCATGGTCCTGACAGATCCCCTTGGAAAGCCCTTCTGAAACAAAAGTAAGGTCATGGACCAGAAAACCAGTCAGTATCTGGTGTGATCAGAAAACCAGTCAGTATCTGGTGTGACCACCATTTGTCTCATGCAGCGTGACACGTCTCCTTCGCATAGAGTTGATCAGGCTGTTGATTGTGGGATGTTGTCCCACTCCTCTTCAATGGCTGCGCTAAGTTGTTGGATATTGGGCGGGAACTGGAACATGCTGTTGTACACGTCGACCCCAGACATGCTCAATGGGGTGACGTGTCTGGTGATGATGCAGGCCATGGAAGAACTGGGAAATTTTCAGCTTCCAGTAATTGTGTACAGATCCTTGCGACTTGGGGCCGTGCATTATCATGCTGAAACATGAGGTGATGGAGGATGAATGGCACGACAATGGGCCTCAGGATCTCGTGACGGAATCTTTGGGCGTTCAAATTGCCATTGATAAAATGCAATTGTGTTCATTGTCCGTAACTTATGCCTGCCCATAACCCCACCGCCACCATGGGGCACTCTGTTCACAATGTTGACATCAGCCAACCGCTTACCCACACGATGCCATCCACACTGTCTGCCATCTGCCCGGTACAATTGAAACCGGGATTCATCAGTGAAGAGCACACTTCTCCAGCGAGGCCAGTGGCCATCGAAGGTGAGCATTTACCCCACTGAAGTCGGTTACGATGCCGAACTGCAGTCAGGTCAAGACCCTGGTGAGGACGACGAGCACGCAGATGAACTGACGGTTGCTGGCTGACTGTACCAGAAATTATTTTGTTGTGCAAACCCACAATTTCATCAGCTATCTGGGTGGCAGGTCGATCCCGCAGGTGAAGAAGCCGGATGTGTGGGGGTCCTGGGCTGCCGTGGTTACATGTGGTCTGTGCTTGTGAGGCCAGTTGGATGTTCTGCCAAATTCTCTAAAACGTTGGAGGCGGCTTATGGTAGAAAAATCAACATTCGATTATCAGGCAACATTGCTGGTGGACATTCCTGCAGTCAGCATGCCAATTGCACGCTCCCTCAAAACATGAGACATCTGTGATATTGTGTTGTGTGACAAAACTGCACATTTTAGTGTGGCTTTTTATTGTATCCAGCACAAGGTGCACCTGTGTAATGATGATGCTGTTTAATCAGCTTCTTGATAAGCCACACCTGTCAGGTGGATGGATTATCTTGGCAAAGGAGAAATGCTCACTAACAGGGATGTAAAAATTGTGCCGAAAATTTGAGAAATACACTTTTTGTGCGTATAGAATATTTCTGGGATTTTTTATTTCATCTCATGAAACATGGGACAGACACTTTCACCTGTTCAATTTCTATTTTAGTTACGTGTATGTCACCAAACAAAGCCGTGTTGACGTTCCTTTTTCAGATAAAGCTTCTCCCTGTCAGTGTGGGAGGAGGTCTGTTACTCCGTCACCCTGTCAGTGTGGGAGGAGGTCTGTTACTCCGTCACCCTGTCAGTGTGGGAGGAGGTCTGTTACTCCGTCACTCTGTCAGTGTGGGAGGAGGTCTGTTACTCCTTCACCCTGTCAGTGTGGGAGGAGGTCTGTTACTCCGTCACCCTGTCAGTGTGGGAGGAGGTCTGTTACTCCGTCCCCCTGTCAGTGTGGGAGGAGGTCTGTTACTCCTTCACCCTGTCAGTGTGGGAGGAGGTCTGTTACTCCTTCACCCTGTCAGTGTGGGAGGAGGTCTGTTACTCCTTCACCCTGTCAGTGTGGGAGGAGGTCTGTTACTCCGTCACCCTGTCAGTGTGGGAGGAGGTCTGTTACTCCTTCACCCTGTCAGTGTGGGAGGAGGTCTGTTACTCCTTCACCCTGTCAGTGTGGGAGGAGGTCTGTTACTCCTTCACCCTGTCAGTGTGGGAGGAGATCTGCTGTTACTCCTTCACCCTGTCAGTGTGGGAGGAGATCTGCTGTTACTCCTTCACCCTGTCAGTGTGGGAGGAGATCTGCTGTTACTCCTTCACCCTGTCAGTGTGGGAGGAGGTCTGTTACTCCTTCACCCTGTCAGTGAGGGAGGAGGTCTGTTACTCCGTCACCCTGTCAGTGTGGGAGGAGGTCTGTTACTCCGTCACCCTGTCAGTGTGGGAGGAGGTCTGTTACTCCTTCACCCTGTCAGTGTCGGAGGAGGTCTGTTACTCCTTCACCCTGTCAGTGTGGGAGGAGGTTTGTTACTCCTTCACCCTGTCAGTGTGGGAGGAGGTCTGTTACTCCGTCACCCTGTCAGTGTGGGAGGAGGAACTGTTACTCCTTCACCCTGTCAGTGTGGGAGGAGGTGTGCTGTTTATCCCGTATCAGAGCAACCATCAGGAGGTAGAGCCAAACTGCCTCCCAAATGGACTCCTAATCCCATGGGCCCTGGTCAAAAGTAGTGCACTATATAGGGAATAGGGTGCAAGGGCCCTTGTCGACAGTAGGGCACTATTTAGGGGATATGATGCATGGGCCCTGGTCAACAGTAGGGCACTATATAGGGGATAGGATGCCATATGGGACAGCGTATTGGCCTCGGTGTAGACTTCTTTCGACTGCTCTAAAAATCACACTCAGTTTGTTTAAAACATTTTCGAAGCTGAAACTGATTCTCTATTTTTCTCTTTTGTCGATTGAAGCCTGTTTATTTAAAGGCTTTTTAAACCAGATCCAGGAGACCTTGTTGAAAACCAATCCACTCACACCAACTAATTTTGATCGGCTACGTTTCCCACAGCCTGGTGGGGGGGGGCAGGTAGGACGAGGCCAGAGAGTGAGACTACGTCTGCCTTGGCAGGATATCCTTTGAAACAATAATCCCGGGTAATTTCTCTGGTAGGGAGCGGCCCTCCGTTCATCTAATCTACCAGATGTTTCCCACGCTACTTTGAGATGAGGGCACAGTGATTTCCCTGCTGGGTAGCAGTCCGACTCCGGCCGGCTGAACCTCTCTGTCTGTCTCTCTCTCTCTCTCTCTCCTGGCTCTCCCTGTCCCTGTCCCTCTCTCTCTCTCTCTCTCTCTCTCTGTCTCTCTCTCGCTGTCTCTCTCTCTCCGTGTCTCGGTCTGTCTGTGTTTGAAATACTTCAGACAGTGTTTCCAAACCCTCACCTGGAATATTGATGACTAGACTATTGGCTCTCTGTCCTCCTGGACTGTTATTGAGATGATGTCCTGTACTTGGCCCAGCAGTCTGGCCATAGACTTAGGGGTCTGGCTGGTCTGTAGACTTAGTCTAATCAGCAGTCTGGCCATAGACTTAGGGGTCGGTAGACTTAGTCTAATCAGCAGTCTGGCCATAGACTTAGGGGTCAGGCTGGTCCGTAGACTTAGTCTAATCAGCAGTCTGGCCATAGACTTAGGGGTCTGGCTGGTCTGTAGACTTAGTCTAATCAGCAGTCTGGCCATAGACTTAGGGGTCGGTAGACTTAGTCTAATCAGCAGTCTGGCCATAGACTTAGGGGTCTGGCTGGTCCGTAGACTTAGTCTAATCAGCAGTCTGGCCATAGACTTAGGGGTCTGGCTGGTCTGTAGACTTAGTCTAATCAGCAGTCTGGCCATAGACTTAGGGGTCTGGTTGGTCTGTAGACTTAGTCTAATCAGCAGTCTGGCCATAGACTTAGGGGTCTGGCTGGTCTGTAGACTTAGTCTAATCAGCAGTCTGGCCATAGACTTAGGGGTCTGGCTGGTCTGTAGACTTAGTCTAATCAGCAGTCTGGCCATAGACTTAGGGGTCTGGCTGGTCTGTAGACTTAGTCTAATCAGCAGTCTGGCCATAGACTTAGGGGTCTGGCTGGTCTGTAGACTTAGTCTAATCAGCAGTCTGGCCATAGACTTAGGGGTCTGGCTGGTCTGTAGACTTAGTCTAATCAGCAATAGACTGTAGAACCCAAAGCCCAGCATTTTCCTCTGAATCATAGACGACAGAAATGACGATTTGTGCATTACACTACAGCACAAGGAACTTCCACAGTCATTGGCTCGTTATAGTCTATTCCAGATTGATGTCAGTTGGCTTGAGTTGAGGCGTATGAATACAGAGACACGGACTGAGGTGAAGTGCCCCTAAGTACTGGTAACCGAGAAGAACAGTGGAGTGGTTCGGTCTGACACGTCTGTGGTGGGCTCTACTTAAATGGGTCACGCAAATCAAAATCAAATGTATTTATATTTATAGAGACCTTTTTCTTTTACATCAGCAGATGTCAGAAAGCGCTTATACAGGAACCCAGCCTAAAAACCTCCAAACAGCAAGCAATGTAGAAGCTCCTGTCCTGTCACCCCTAGCAACACCGTAGTACCTCCTCTGTTTCTCCTCTCCTGTCCTCTCCTTTTCTCAGTAGTCTGTTCCTAGTTCTCCACTAATTATTTATCCGGTCCTGTTTTCCCAACCAGCGGGAATGACCGGCTCCCTCAGAATTCCAGCCAGTTTGGAAATTGGATCAAGCGTCCGCCAGAGGCCTTTGTGTGTTCAGCTTCCTGCCTGTCAAAATAAGAGTAGTTTATTTGTCCGTAGAGGTGCTTTACAGAAACCTTTTATAGCTACATTAGAGAATGTTGGCCTTCCTGTCAGCCCAGATACAGTATGTTGGTTAACCTGTCTAACTCTTCACTGCTGTCTGCCTGTCAGTCCAGATACAGTATGTTGGTTAACCTGCCTGTCAGCCCTGATACAGTATGTTGGTTAACCTGTCTAACTCTTCACTGCTGTCTGCCTGTCAGCCCAGATACAGTATGTTGGTTAACCTGTCTAACTCTTCACTACTGTCTGCCTGTCAGCCCAGATACATTATGTTGTTTAAACCTGCCTGTCAGCCCTGATACAGTATGTTGGTTAACCTGCCTGTCAGCCCTGATACAGTATGTTGGTTAACCTGCCTGTCAGCCCAGATACATTATGTTGTTTAAACCTGCCTGTCAGCCCAGATACCGTATGTTGGTTAACCTGCCTGTCAGCCCTGATACAGTATGTTGTTTAAACCTGCCTGTCAGCCCAGATACAGTATGTTGGTTAACCTGCCTGTCAGCCCTGATACAGTATGTTGGTTAACCTGCCTGTCAGCCCTGATACAGTATGTTGGTTAACCTGCCTGTCAGCCCTGATACAGTATGTTGGTTAACCTGCCTGTCAGTCCAGATACAGTATGTTGGTTAACCTGCCTGTCAGCCCAGATACAGTATGTTGTTTAAACCTGCCTGTCAGCTCAGATACAGTATGTTGTTTAAACCTGCCTGTCAGCCCAGATACAGTATGTTGTTTTAACCTGCCTGTCAGCCCAGATACAGTATGTTGGTTAACCTGTCTAATTCTTCACTGCTGTCTGCCTGTCAGCCCTGATACAGTATGTTGGTTAACCTGCCTGTCAGCCCAGATACAGTATGTTGGTTAACCTGCCTGTCAGCCCAGATACAGTATGTTGTTTAAACCTGCCTGTCAGCCCAGATACAGTATGTTGGTTAACCTGTCTAATTCTTCACTGCTGTCTGCCTGTCAGCCCTGATACAGTATGTTGGTTAACCTGCCTGTCAGCCCAGATACAGTATGTTGGTTAACCTGCCTGTCAGCCCAGATACAGTATGTTGGTTAACCTGCCTGTCAGCCCAGATACAGTATGTTGTTTAAACCTGCCTGTCAGCCCAGATACAGTATGTTGGTTAACCTGTCTAATTCTTCACTGCTGTCTGCCTGTCAGCCCTGATACAGTATGTTGGTTAACCTGCCTGTCAGCCCAGATACAGTATGTTGGTTAACCTGCCTGTCAGCCCTGATACAGTATGTTGTTTAAACCTGCCTGTCAGCCCAGATACAGTATGTTGGTTAACCTGCCTGTCAGCCCAGATACAGTATGTTGGTTAACCTGTCTAACTCTTCACTACTGTCTGCCTGTCAGTCCAGATACATTATGTTGTTTAAACCTGCCTGTCAGTCCAGATACATTATGTTGTTTAAACCTGCCTGTCAGCTCAGATACATTATGTTGTTTAAACCTGCCTAACCCTCATTTGTATCCTAAGATTGTCTTGCACAAAATGTTTAAATGTGAGGTGTATTCCTGCTTGGTGAACATATACTCAAATTGCAATGTATTTTGATAACCGTGTGCTAGACCAAGGATCATCAACTAGATTAAAACTTCAACAGGATCGGTGGGTCCCCTGAGGGATGGTTGAGCTAACGTAGGCTAATGAGATTAGCATGAGGTTGAGCTAACGTAGGCTAATGAGATTAGCATGAGGTTGAGCTAACGTAGGCTAATGAGATTAGCATGAGGTTGAGCTAACGTAGGCTAATGAGATTAGCATGAGGTTGAGCTAATGTAGGCTAATGAGATTAGCATGAGGTTGAGCTAACGTAGGCTAATGAGATTAGCATGAGGTTGAGCTAACGTAGGCTAATGAGATTAGCATGAGGTTGAGCTAACGTAGGCTAATGAGATTAGCATGAGGTTGAGCTAACGTAGGCTAATGAGATTAGCATGAGGTTGAGCTAACGTAGGCTAATGAGATTAGCATGAGGTTGAGCTAACGTAGGCTAATGAGATTAGCATGAGGTTGAGCTAATGTAGGCTAATGAGATTAGCATGAGGTTGAGCTAACGTAGGCTAATGAGATTAGCATGAGGTTGAGCTAACGTAGGCTAATGAGATTAGCATGAGGTTGAGCTAACGTAGGCTAATGAGATTAGCATGAGGTTGAGCTAACGTAGGCTAATGAGATTAGCATGAGGTTGAGCTAACGTAGGCTAATGAGATTAGCATGAGGTTGAGCTAATGTAGGCTAATGAGATTAGCATGAGGTTGAGCTAACGTAGGCTAATGAGATTAGCATGAGGTTGAGCTAACGTAGGCTAATGAGATTAGCATGATGTTGAGCTAACGTAGGCTAATGAGATTAGCATGAGGTTGAGCTAACGTAGGCTAATGAGATTAGCATGGGGTTGAGCTAACGTAGGCTAATGAGATTAGCATGAGGTTGAGCTAACGTAGGCTAATGAGATTAGCATGAGGTTGAGCTAACGTAGGCTAATGAGATTAGCATGAGGTTGAGCTAACGTAGGCTAATGAGATTAGCATGAGGTTGAGCTAACGTAGGCTAATGAGATTAGCATGAGGTTGAGCTAACGTAGGCTAATGAGATTAGCATGAGGTTGAGCTAACGTAGGCTAATGAGATTAGCATGGGGTTGAGCTAACGTAGGCTAATGAGATTAGCAACAAGAACATTTCCCAGGACATAGACATATCTGATATTGGCAGAAAGCTTAACATTCTTGTTAATCTAACTGCACTGTCCAATGTACAGTAGCTATTACAGTGAAATAATACCATGCTATTTTTTGAGGAGAGTGAACAGTTACGAACTTAAAGTTATTAATAAACAAATTAGGCACATTTGGGCAGTCTTGATACAAAATTTTGAACAGAAATACAAATACGCTGCTGCCATCTAGTGGCCAAAATCTAAATTGCACCTGGGCTGGAATAATACATTATGGCCTTTCTCTTGCGTTTCAAAGATGATGGAACAAAAAAATACCAAAAAACGGTTGTTTTTTTTCTTTGTATTATCTTCTACCAGATCTAATGTGTTATATTCTCTGACATTCCTTTCACATTTCCACACACTTCAAAGTGTTTCCTTTCAAATGGTACCAAGAATATGCATATCCTTGCATCAGGTCCTGGAAGTTGATTTGGAGATGTCATTTTAGGGTCGAAAATGGGAAAAAAACAGGGCGGTTCTTTAAGAGGACCAATTTTGTCTTGAGTGGATGGTCAGGGGGCCGGAATATAATTACAAATATCTGTCGACATGCAAAATGACAGACTAGAACATAATGATTTTAAACCTTGCTTATATACGATCACATGTACAGTATCTCTCTGTTATGTGTGGGAATACTGTATCACATGTACAGTATCTCTCTGTTATGTGTGGGAATACTGTATCACATGTACAGTATCTCTCTGTTATGTGTGGGAATACTGTATCACATGTACAGTATCTCTCTGTTATGTGTGGGAATACTGTATCACATGTACAGTATCTCTCTGTTATGTGTGGGAATACTGTATCACATGTACAGTATCTCTCTGTTATGTGTGGGAATACTGTATCACATGTACAGTATCTCTCTGTTATGTGTGGGAATACTGTATCACATGTACAGTATCTCTCTGTTATGTGTGGGAATACTGTATCACATGTACAGTATCTCTCTGTTATGTGTGGGAATACTGTATCACATGTACAGTATCTCTCTGTTATGTGTGGGAATACTGTATCACATGTACAGTATCTCTCTGTTATGTGTGGGAATACTGTATCACATGTACAGTATCTCTCTGTTATGTGTGGGAATACTGTATACACATTTAAAAAAGTAACATCAATTGGAGCTGATTTGCTGATGTTTTTACAGTCTATGTCCAACAATATAAAAAAATATATATTATTTTTTCTCAGAAAACTTAAAATAAAATGACTAGCCAGTTAGGGAATCCTGTACTAGGCACACAATAATGAGAGAGAGAGGTGGTACTTTGTCTTTGGGAACTATGTTATACCAATTTATACCAGGGTTGTTTTGGTTGTTTCTGGAATTTATACCAGGGTTGTTTTGGTTGGTTATGGAGTTTATACCAGGGTTGTTTTGGTTGGTTATGGAGTTTATACCAGGGATGTTTTGGTTGGTTATGGAGTTTATACCAGGGTTGTTTTGGTTGGTTATGGAGTTTATACCAGGGATGTTTTGGTTGGTTATGGAGTTTATACCAGGGATGTTTTGGTTGGTTATGGAGTTTATACCAGGGATGTTTTGGTTGGTTATGGAGTTTATACCAGGGTTGTTTTGGTTGGTTATGGAGTTTATACCAGGGATGGTTTGGTTGGTTATGGAGTTTATACCAGGGATGTTTTGGTTGGTTATGGAGTTTATACCAGGGATGTTTTGGTTGGTTATGGAGTTTATACCAGGGATGGTTTGGTTGGTTATGGAGTTTATACCAGGGTTGTTTTGGTTGGTTATGGAGTTTATACCAGGGATGTTTTGGTTGGTTATGGAGTTTATACCAGGGATGTTTTGGTTGGTTGGATGTTCCAGCTTAGAGATCTGTCTTGCAGTCGTCCTCCCGTCTCTGCCCAGCCGTCCCCACAGTGTTTGAATCATTACATCAACACGGCCCTGCGTGTGTACGTGTGTGCGTGTGTGTGAAAGAGAGAGAGAGAGAGAGGGAGAGAGAGAGAGTGTGTAGTGTATGTGTGTCTCTACTCCTGCTTAAGGTCTCTCAGCCCCTCAGCTTATGGCCAAACCAAACTTGTCATGTTGCAAAACCCAGTGGTGTGAATTATTTTAATGGTTCTGCTGGAAGCCAAGCTCTCCTCCTCGCCACATTCCTTTTCTTTTGGAAACGTTTATCATTTGTAATTGAATTCCAAAGCGAATTTATGATGAGAAGTGGCAATTTGTTGACACTTTAGCTTCGCTGTGAGGAGAGGAGCGCCACGTAGTGCTGTCCTGCCCCTGGAGGGATTTACAGAAGAATAGAGCGCTAGAGAGAGGAGAATATATAGCTGCTGTATTTGGGTCTGCTGTGGGCCTCGGCCCTCCTTAAAAAATATAACATTGGTACCAAAGAAATGAAGAGGTCTAATTTATCGACATGGGCTTCAGCCTCAGGCCTGTCTTTTGTACCTTAAAAATAGAGAAACAGGGGTTGTCTTAGCTCATAGACAGAGAAACAGGGGTTGTCTTAACTCATAGACAGAGAGACAGGGGTTGTCTTCACTCATAGACAGAGACAGGGGTTGTCTTCACTCATAGACAGGGGTTGTCTTAACTAAGAGACAGAGACAGGGGTTGTCTTAACTCAGAGACAGAGACAGGGGTTGTCTTAACTCATAGATAGAGACAGGGGTTGTCTTCACTCAGAGACAGGGGTTGTCTTAACTAAGAGACAGAGACAGGGGTTGTCTTCACTCAGAGACAGGGGTTGTCTTCACTCATAGATAGAGACAGGGATTGTCTTCACTCATAGACAGAGACAGGGGTTGTCTTAACTCATAGACAGAGACAGGGGTTGTCTTAACTCATAGACAGAGACAGGGGTTGTCTTCACTCATAGACAGAGACAGGGGTTGTCTTAGCTCATAGACAGGGGTTGTCTTCACTCATAGACAGGGGTTGTCTTCACTCATAGATAGAGACAGGGGTTGTCTTCACTCATAGATAGAGACAGGGGTTGTCTTCACTCATAGACAGAGACAGGGGTTGTCTTAACTCATAGACAGAGACAGGGGTTGTCTTCACTCATAGACAGAGACAGGGGTTGTCTTAGCTCATAGACAGGGGTTGTCTTCACTCATAGACAGGGGTTGTCTTCACTCATAGATAGAGACAGGGGTTGTCTTCACTCATAGATAGAGACAGGGGTTGTCTTCACTCATAGACAGAGACATGGGTTGTCTTCACTCATAGACAGAGACAGGGGTTGTCTTAACTCAGAGACAGGGGTTGTCTTAACTCATAGATAGAGACAGGGGTTGTCTTCACTCATAGACAGAGACAGGGGTTGTCTTCACTCATAGACAGAGACAGGGGTTGTCTTAGCTCATAGACAGGGGTTGTCTTCACTCATAGACAGGGGTTGTCTTCACTCATAGATAGAGACAGGGGTTGTCTTCACTCATAGATAGAGACAGGGGTTGTCTTCACTCATAGACAGAGACAGGGGTTGTCTTCACTCATAGACAGAGACAGGGGTTGTCTTCACTCATAGACAGAGACAGGGGTTGTCTTAACTCAGAGACAGGGGTTGTCTTAACTCATAGATAGAGACAGGGGTTGTCTTCACTCATAGACAGAGACAGGGGTTGTCTTCACTCATAGACAGAGACAGGGGTTGTCTTAGCTCATAGACAGGGGTTGTCTTCACTCATAGACAGGGGTTGTCTTCACTCATAGATAGAGACAGGGATTGTCTTCACTCATAGACAGAGACAGGGGTTGTCTTAACTCATAGACAGAGACAGGGGTTGTCTTCACTCATAGACAGAGACAGGGGTTGTCTTAGCTCATAGACAGGGGTTGTCTTCACTCATAGACAGGGGTTGTCTTCACTCATAGATAGAGACAGGGATTGTCTTCACTCATAGACAGAGACAGGGGTTGTCTTAACTCATAGACAGAGACAGGGGTTGTCTTAACTCATAGACAGAGACAGGGGTTGTCTTCACTCATAGACAGAGACAGGGGTTGTCTTAGCTCATAGACAGGGGTTGTCTTCACTCATAGACAGGGGTTGTCTTCACTCATAGATAGAGACAGGGGTTGTCTTCACTCATAGATAGAGACAGGGGTTGTCTTCACTCATAGACAGAGACAGGGGTTGTCTTCACTCATAGACAGAGACAGGGGTTGTCTTAACTCAGAGACAGGGGTTGTCTTAACTCATAGATAGAGACAGGGGTTGTCTTCACTCATAGACAGAGACAGGGGTTGTCTTCACTCATAGACAGAGACAGGGGTTGTCTTAGCTCATAGACAGGGGTTGTCTTCACTCATAGACAGGGGTTGTCTTCACTCATAGATAGAGACAGGGATTGTCTTCACTCATAGACAGAGACAGGGGTTGTCTTAACTCATAGACAGAGACAGGGGTTGTCTTAACTCATAGACAGAGACAGGGGTTGTCTTCACTCATAGACAGAGACAGGGGTTGTCTTAGCTCATAGACAGGGGTTGTCTTCACTCATAGACAGGGGTTGTCTTCACTCATAGATAGAGACAGGGGTTGTCTTCACTCATAGATAGAGACAGGGGTTGTCTTCACTCATAGACAGGGGTTATCTTCACTCATAGATAGAGACAGGGGTTGTCTTAACTCATAGACAGAGACAGGGGTTGTCTTAACTCATAGATAGAGACAGGGGTTGTCTTAACTCAGAGACAGGGGTTGTCTTAACTCATAGATAGAGACAGGGGTTGTCTTAACTCAGAGACAGGGGTTGTCTTAACTCAGAGACAGAGACAGGGGTTGTCTTAACTCATAGATAGAGACAGGGGTTGTCTTAACTCAGAGACAGGGGTTGTCTTAACTCAGAGACAGAGACAGGGGTTGTCTTAACTCATAGATAGAGACAGGGGTTGTCTTAACTCAGAGACAGGGGTTGTCTTAACTCAGAGACAGAGACAGGGGTTGTCTTAACTCATAGATAGAGACAGGGGTTGTCTTAACTCATAGATAGAGACAGGGGTTGTCTTCACTCATAGACAGCTTGCCAGCATATGGACTCCAGGGATGACATCTCTGTCAATAGTTAAAGCCAAAGGAGGCCATTTACTCAGGCATGCTATGAGAGGAGGGAGGCCCGATGGGTTCTGACTGGGTCATATAAGGCCTGGCGGGTTCTGACTGGGTCAATGGGGTCGTGCTCTCTGTATGAGGCCATCGTGATCATTGCTGCTGCACTTTAATAGTTTTTACAGGAATCAAGTCAAGACACTGCTGTCTGTCTGCTGTCTGGTACCCAGAAATCCCTGCAACATTGACCACTCTGTGGGAGAAGAATCCTATTCCCTGTATAGTGCACTACTTTTGACCAGTGAATAATGGTGAAGTGATGTATGGTGGACAGTAACAGAGGAGAGGAGGTGCAGGACAGTAATCAGTCTGTCCCTAGAGGAGGTGTTGGACAGTAACCCCACTGTCCCTAGAGGAGGTGCTGGACAGTAACAGAGGAGAGGAGGTGCCGGACAGTAATCAGTCTGTCCCTAGAGGAGGTGTTGGACAGTAATCACACTGTCCCTAAAGGAGGTGCTGGACAGTAACAGAGGAGAGGAGGTGCCGGACAGTAATCAGTCTGTCCCTAGAGGTGGAGCTGGACAGTAACAGAGGAGAGGAGGTGCAGGACAGTAATCAGTCTGTCCCTAGAGGAGGTGTTGGACAGTAACCCCACTGTCCCTAGAGGAGGTGCTGGACAGTAACAGAGGAGAGGAGGTGCCGGACAGTAATCAGTCTGTCCCTAGAGGAGGTGTTGGACAGTAATCACACTGTCCCTAAAGGAGGTGCTGGACAGTAACAGAGGAGAGGAGGTGCTGGACAGTAATCAGTCTGTCCCTAGAGGTGGAGCTGGACAGTAACAGAGGAGAGGAGGTGCCGGACAGTAATCAGTCTGTCCCTAGAGGAGGTGTTGGACAGTAATCACACTGTCCCTAAAGGAGGTGCTGGACAGTAACAGAGGAGAGGAGGTGCCGGACAGTAATCAGTCTGTCCCTAGAGGAGGTGTTGGACAGTAATCACACTGTCCCTAAATGAGGTGCTGGACAGTAACAGAGGAGAGGAGGTGCCGGACAGTAATCAGTCTGTCCCTAGAGGAGGTGTTGGACAGTAATCAGTCTGTCCCTAGAGGAGGTGCAGGACAGTAATCCGTCTGTCCCTAGAGGAGTTGCTGGACAGTAATCAGTCTGTCCTGAGAGGAGGTGTTGGACAGTAATCAGTCTGTCCCTAGAGGAGGTGCTGGACAGTAATCAGTCTGTCCTGAGAGGAGGTGCTGGACAGTAATCCCACTGTCCCTAGAGGAGGTGCTGGACGGTAACAGAGGAGAGGAGGTGCCGGACAGTAATCAGTCTGTCCCTAGAGGAGGTGCAGGACAGTAATCAGTCTGTTCCTAGAGGAGGTGCTGGACAATAATCAGTCTGTCCCTAGGGGAGGTGCTGGACAGTAACAGAGGAGAGGAGGTTCGGGACAGTAATCAGTCTGTCCCTAGAGGAGGTGCTGGACAGTAATCAGTCTGTCCCTAGAGGAGGTGCTGGACAGTAACAGTGGAGAGGAGGTGCTGGACAGTAATCAGTCTGTCCTTAGAGGAGGTGCTGGACAGTAACAGAGGAGAGGAGGTGCTGGACAGTAATCAGTCTGTCCCTAGAGGAGGTGCAGGACAGTAATCAGTCTGTCCCTAGAGGAGGTGCTGGACAGTAATCAGTCTGTCCTTAGAGGAGGTGCTGGACAGTAACAGAGGAGAGGAGGTGCTGGACAGTAATCAGTCTGTCCCTAGAGGAGGTGCAGGACAGTAATCAGTCTGTTCCTAGAGGAGGTGCTGGACAGTAATCAGTCTGTCCCTAAAGGAGGTGCTGGACAGTAATCAGTCTGTCCCTAGAGGAGGTGCTGGACAATAATCAGTCTGTCCCTAGAGGAGGTGCTGGACAGTAATCAGTTTGTCCCTGAGGAGGTGCTGGACAGTAATCAGTCTGTCCTTAGAGGAGGTGCTAGACAGTAATCAGTTTGTCCCTGGAGGAGGTGCTGGACAGTAATCAGTCTGTCCTTAGAGGAGGTGCTGGACAGAAATCAGTTTGTCCCTGGAGGAGGTGCTGGACAGTAATCAGTCTGTCCTTAGAGGAGGTGCTGGACAGTAATCAGTCTGTCCTTAGAGGAGGTGCTAGACAGTAATCAGTTTGTCCCTGGAGGAGGTGCTGGACAGTAATCAGTCTGTCCCTAGAGGAGGTGCTGGACAGTAATCAGTCTGTCCTTAGAGGAGGTGCTGGACAGAAATCAGTCTGTCCTTAGAGGAGGTGCTGGACAGAAATCAGTTTGTCCCATCATTTTGGTTCACATAGGATGTAACTGTACATCTAACATGGTGATCAACGTTGACACTATATTACATGAGTTTTATGGAAATGTGAAATACACATTTGGACTCTCTTGTGTTTGGCTTGCTCATATGACATATTTATTCTAATCCTCAATGTCTCATCTTTCAAAATCCGTTGAGTTCTCTACATTTACAGCATTTCCCCACTCAGACAACAAAACATGTAAAAGTGAACCAATCAGCAGGAGGGATGAGGTGTGAAAGCACAGGGCCACGGAGGGTGGACCCTAATCAGTGATGTTGTTGTGATTGATTTCAGGGAATTATAGCTTCACTAATAATAAGATAGTTATTGATCGATCGATTGATTGATGATTATTATGGAACTCCACAGCCAGTGTGAGATGGTGAGGTGAGAGATATCAGCAGGACAAGACAAAACACACCCTTTATACAACCAGACAGGAAGACAGTCAGTTCATACAACCAGACAGGACAACAGTCAGTTCATACAACCAGACAGGACGATGGTCAGTTCATACAACCAGACAGGATGACAGTCAGTTCATACAACCAGACAGGATGACAGTCAGTTCATACAACCAGACAGGATGACAGTCAGTTCATACAACCAGACAGGACGATGGTCAGTTCATACAACCAGACAGGACAACGGTCAGTTCATACAACCAGACAGGATATCAGTCAGTTCATACAACCAGACAGGATGACAGTCAGTTCATACAACCAGACAGGATATCAGTCAGTTCATACAACCAGACAGGACGACAGTCAGTTCATACAACCAGACAGGACGACAGTCAGTTCATACAACCAGACAGGATATCAGTCAGTTCATACAACCAGACAGGACGACAGTCAGTTCATACAACCAGACAGGACGACAGTCAGTTCATACAACCAGACAGGACGACAGTCAGTTCATTCAACCAGACAGGATATCAGTCAGTTCATACAACCAGACAGGATGACAGTAAGTTCATACAACCAGACAGGATGACAGTCAGTTCATACAACCAGACAGGACGACAGTCAGTTCATACAACCAGACAGGACGACAGTCAGTTCATTCAACCAGACAGGATATCAGTCAGTTCATACAACCAGACAGGATGACAGTAAGTTCATACAACCAGACAGGATGACAGTCAGTTCATACAACCAGACAGGATATCAGTCAGTTCATACAACCAGACAGGATATCAGTCAGTTCATACAACCAGACAGGATATCAGTCAGTTCATACAACCAGACAGGATATCAGTCAGACACATAGCAAGGACACATCACACTCAGGGAAGATACTGTCAAATGTTTAATCCATTCAATATAGGGTAGTCTCTCAGTGCAAGTGCCAAACAACGATATGAAGTTGTTGCATTGTGTTCAGGTTATGTACAGGCCGAGTGAACTTTGAACTTAGGACAGCATTCAGAAGCATAACAGGAGAAAGACAAGGTGGTTCCCAGTGGACCAACTGACGGAGGGGGGAGTTGAAGCACAATGTACAGAGGTTAGGGGTCAGGGGTTGAGGACAGCTGCGTGGGTCGTCCTGGGTCGTGTTCGTTCGGTATCGAACTGAAGAGAACCATCTGGAACGGGGAGGGACTAGCTGGACTTTAGTCCAATTAGAAATGCTATTTTTTGGGATTTCCTATTTTTTTCCATAGTGTGCCTATTGAACACGCCCCTGGTCAACAGCCAACTAGATTAGACGTCTGTGGGCCAGTCAGAGCGGACAGACGAGTCATGTGATCATTATCATGTGATCATTATAGAACCATGCAGAGAAGGAGCCTAGATAACACGGAGGAATGACCAACAATGTTTTCTTCATTTCAATCAACCACAAAAAGTAAATTAACAAAATTACTTGTATGTATATATATATATATATATATATATATATATATATATATATATATATATATATATATATATTTATAAATCTAAAAGTGCATTATGGTACAAAAATATAGAAGGTCAGCAGCACCTCAATACATGTACAAAATAAATACATGATTCAAACAAGAATAAATTACAGCAAAATCTGTCATTAATAATAATTGGCACAGTCCTAACAAAACAAAACAGAACAGGAAGGATTTCACAATTATTAAATTATGTTGCTCCGCAGAGCGAGCGTCTGTAATTTTTATTGTCTTCGTCATTATCACTAGTCTGGTGCGTTTACAATATTTACTGAAAATAAATATTTCCTTATTTTACTTTCCAAACAATCACTATCACAGAACCCTGCAACAGGAGTGTCTGGGTGTTTCCCAACAATCACTATCACAGGACCCTGCAACAGGAGTGTCTGGGTGTTTCCCAACAATCACTATCACAGGACCCTGTAACAGGAGTGTCTGGGTGTTCATCTGAATGTCCTTAGGGTTTCTGAAACACAAAAAGAGAGAAAGACGTTAGTTCACTGTAAAGTAGACATTCACTCAGCAATCTATCACCCAGAACCAACAACAACAACAACACCATCAGGTGTTTGTTTACCTTAGTCAGAGTGTGACAGTGTTCTAGTGCAGCGCCCCCCTCAGGCCGAAGAAGGGCCCTCGCCACTCCAGGTGGTACCCATTCCCAGGCTCCTCCCCTTCCTGCGCCCAGCCCAGTGAGCGCGCCGGCCTCTTCCTCTTCTCCCCCCCCTCCCTCCTCTTCCCCCCCCTCCCTTTCTTTTTCTTCCCTTCCTTGGCCCTCCGCGCCCCGTCTTTGTCTTTGTATGTTTGGGACTTGTTGGTCTCCTGCGGCAGGTTGGTTCCCTCCTCCTCCATATGGAAGTTAATGGGAAGGTTTTTGGTGCCCCCTGGAGGTTTGGGGTGGGGGTGCAGGGTACCCCCAGTGGTGCCCAATCCCAGGCTGACCCCTACCCCGGCACCCGGTAGTCCCAGCCCCAGTCCGCTGCTGACCACCGGGCGGGCGGGCAGCTCCCTGATCTCAGCCGTATGGACCTCCTCCAGCAGCTCTTGGAGCCACATGCGACGCTTGAAATCCTGCAGCGTCCGGCCCTTATCGTGCATCAGCTGGGCGTGGGTCACCGAGCGCTTCCTAGGAGAGGAGAGGAGAGGAGAGGAGAGGAGAGGAGAGAGAGAGAGAGAGAGAGAGAGAGAGAGAGAGAGAGAGAGAGAGAGAGAGAGAGAACAGGAGGAGGACGGTTAGAATTGGGACATTGAACTTAGATCACAGAAGATTGAGAAACACAGACATTAGACATTAGTTTTTCCGTTGTGTTTTCCCACACGTGTGCTCTCAGGTTTCCAATAGATGTCTCTGACCATGAGAACGACACTGTAAAGAGGCTACAGATAAACTGTCCCTGTAACAGCATGTTAGGAGCCTGGAATTACAACTAAAACCTCCTGTGAAATGTGTAATCACTATGACTGATACACTAGCCAGAGAAATATCTCGCCGTTGGCATTGGCTCTCATTCAGTCCACAGTGTTCTTGTCATGCTGAATGTCACAGCCTGGATGTACTAAAGACCCCCACCACAACTAGAAATATCAACTGTAATTTGGCATGATGGTGTCGTTGCCTTCATCTCTAAAACATATATTTTTTTTTTATAAATCTTAAAAGTTGTCCAGTCCTCTCATTACCTCAAACAACTGACAGGAGTGAAACCTCTCGGCTCTACTCCGGTGTACAGTTGGATAGCAACAGGGACACTCTCCAAACGTCTTGAAACAATTACACATTTCAACACTCTGATCTTTCACAAGCCAAAGTAAAGTATAACTTTGCTGTTATTTCAAAAACGTTTACGCTTTGAGTCAGACCGAGATCCACGGCCCAGATATGGATTACAGGAGGAATTCAACATGTCCCCACTAGGGGGTCAGTCTAAATGAACATGTCCCCACTAGGGGTCAGTCTAAATGAACATGTCCCCACTAGGGGTCAGTCTAAATGAACATGTCCCCACTAGGGCGTCAGTCTAAATGAACATGTCCCCACTAGGGCGTCAGTCTAAATGAACATGTCCCCACTAGGGGGTCAGTCTAAATTAACATGTCCCCACTAGGGGGTCAGTCTAAATGAACAACATGTCCCCACTAGGGGGTCAGTCTAAATTAACATGTCCCCACTAGGGGTCAGTCTAAATGAACAACATGTCCCCACTAGGGGGTCAGTCTAAATGAACAACATGTCCCCACTAGGGGGTCAGTCTAAATTAACATGTCCCCACTAGGGGGTCAGTCTAAATTAACATGTCCCCACTAGGGGGTCAGTCTAAATGAACAACATGACCCCACTAGGGGGTCAGTCTAAATTAACATGTCCCCACTAGGGGGTCAGTCTAAATTAACATGTCCCCACTAGGGGGTCAGTCTAAATGAACATGTCCCCACTAGGGGGTCAGTCTAAATGAACAACATGTCCCCACTAGGGGGTCAGTCTAAATGAACAACATGTCCCCACTAGGGGGTCAGTCAAAATTAACATGTCCCCACTAGGGGGTCAGTCTAAATTAACATGTCCCCACTAGGGGTCAGTCTAAATGAACAACATGTCCCCACTAGGGGGTCAGTCTAAAATTAACATGTCCCCACTAGGGGTCAGTCTAAATGAACAACATGTCCCCACTAGGGGGTCAGTCTAAATGAACATGTCCCCACTACGGGGTCAGTCTAAATTAACATGTCCCCACTAGGGGTCAGTCTAAATGAACAACATGTCCCCACTAGGGGGTCAGTCTAAATGAACATGTCCCCACTAGGGGTCAGTCTAAATGAACAACATGTCCCCACTAGGGGGTCAGTCTAAATTAACATGTCCCCACTAGGGGGTCAGTCTAAATTAACATGTCCCCACTAGGGGGTCAGTCTAAATGAACAACATGTCCCCACTAGGGGGTCAGTCTAAATTAACGTCCCCACTAGGGGGTCCGTCTAAATGAACAACATGTCCCCACTAGGGGGTCAGTCTAAATGAACAACATGTCCCCACTAGGGGGTCAGTCTAAATGAACGTCCCCACTAGGGGGTCAGTCTAAATGAACGTCCCCACTAGGGGGTCAGTCTAAATGAACAACATGTCCCCACTAGGGGGTCAGTCTAAATGAACAACATGTCCCCACTAGGGGGTCAGTCTAAATGAACATGTCCCCGCTAGGGGGTCAGTCTAAATGAACATGTCCCCACTAGGGGGTCAGTCTAAATGAACAACATGTCCCCACTAGGGGGTCAGTCTAAATGAACATGTCCCCACTAGGGGGTCAGTCTAAATGAACAACATGTCCCCACTAGGGGGTCAGTCTAAATGAACAACATGTCCCCACTAGGGGGTCAGTCTAAATGAACATGTCTCCACTAGGGGGTCAGTCTAAATGAACATGTCCCCACTAGGGGGTCAGTCTAAATGAACAACATGTCCCCACTAGGGGGTCAGTCTAAATGAACAACATGTCCCCACTAGGGGGTCAGTCTAAATGAACATGTCCCCCCTAGGGGGTCAGTCTAAATAAACAACATGTCCCCACTAGCGGGTCAGTCTAAATGAACATGTCCCCCCTAGGGGGTCAGTCTAAATGAACAACATGTCCCCACTAGGGGGTCAGTCTAAATGAACAACATGTCCCCACTAGCGGGTCAGTCTAAATGAACATGTCCCCCCTAGGGGGTCAGTCTAAATGAACAACATGTCCCCACTAGGGGGTCAGTCTAAATGAACAACATGTCCCCACTAGGGGGTCAGTCTAAATGAACATGTCCCCACTAGGGGGTCAGTCTAAATGAACAACATGTCCCCACTAGGGGGTCAGTCTAAATGAACAACATGTCCCCACTAGGGGGTCAGTCTAAATGAACATGTCCCCACTAGGGGGGTCAGTCTAAATGAGACACAACCCTAGAGACACAATAGTAGTGTGTCTATTGGCTAAAGTACTGTACACAATTCTACCAACTAATATCCATTTCGTTACTACACATCTCCACCACATCTCTCACAAAGGCTATATGTATTTATAAACGTTTCAGGATTTACTGTGTATCAACAACACAGCCTAGATCAAGACTACAGAACAACACAGCCCTGACCAAGACTACAGAACAACACAGCCTAGATCAAGACTACAGAACAACACAGCCTAGATCAAGACTACAGAACAACACAGCCTTGACCACGACTACAGAACAACATAGCCCTGATCAAGACTACAGAACAACACAGCCTAGATCCAGACTACAGAACAACAGAGCCTTGACCAAGACTACAGAACAACACAGATTAGATCAAGACTACAGAACAACACAGCCCTGACCAAGACTACAGAACAACACAGCCCTGACCAAGACTACAGAACAACACAGCCTTGACCACGACTACAGAACAACACAGCCTAGATCAAGACTACAGAACAACACAGCCTTGACCAAGACTACAGAACAACACAGCCTTGACCAAGACTACAGAACAACACAGCCTTGATCAAGACTACAGAACAACACAGCCTAGATCAAGACTACAGAACAACACAGCCTTGACCACGACTACAGAACAACACAGCCTAGACCAAGACTACAAAACAACACAGCCTAGATCAAGACTACAGAACAACACAGCCTAGATCCAGACTACAGAACAACACAGCCTAGATCCAGACTACAGAACAACACAGCCTTGACCACGACTACAGAACAACACAGCCTAGATCAAGACTACAGAACAACACAGCCTTGACCAAGACTACAAAACAACACAGCCTAGATCAAGACTACAGAACAACACAGCCTAGATCCAGACTACAGAACAACACAGCCTTGACCAAGACTACAGAACAACACAGCCTAGATCAAGACTACAGAACAACACAGCCTTGACCATGACTACAGAACAACACAGCCTAGACCAAGACTACAAAACAACACAGCCTAGATCAAGACTACAGAACAACACAGCCTTAACCAAGACTACAGAACAACACAGCCTTGACCAAGACTACAGAACAACACAGCCTAGATCAAGACTACAGAACAACACAGCCTTGACCAAGACTACAGAACAACACAGCCTAGGTCAAGACTACAGAACAACACAGCCTAGATCAAGACTACAGAACAACACAGCTTAGATCCAGACTACAGAACAACAGAGCCTTGACCAAGACTACAGAACAACACAGCCCTGACCAAGACTACAGAACAACACAGCCTTGACCAAGACTACAGAACAACACAGATTAGATCAATACTACAGAACAACACAACCTAGATCAAGACTACAGAACAACACAGCCCTGACCAAGACTACAGAACAACACAGCCTTGATCAAGACTACAGAACAACACAGCCTTGACCACGACTACAGAACAACACAGCCTAGATCAAGACTACAGAACAACACAGCCTAGATCCAGACTACAGAACAACACAGCTTTGACCAAGACTACAGAACAACTCAGCCTAGATCCAGACTACTACCAGGTAAGGACTCTTAGTTTGTTTGTGTGCTGTAATCTGCCAACACAACACTCACTGTACAATATCTGTCAACAACTGGCAACAACATCCATGAAGCTAATCAAGACAATATATTTTGTTCCAGACCTCGTGGCAGGTAATATGTATTTGTTTGTTTGTTTGTTGACAACACAACAGTTATTGTACAATATCAGTCAACTATTATCTGTGTATCCATGATGCTGATCTCCTTGGCCTTCAGTATGAGATGATTCATAGCAGAGAGAGGGAGAGAGTGTTTCCACTGGGACGTCAGATTAGCCTGCTTGCTGCCAAACACTAAGAGATTACTTTTCCTTTCTTTAGGAAAATCCCCCCCCCCTCGGAGAGAGCAGCATCCATGAACTAATCCCTACTGTCACAGAGGCGTCATGCTGTGTTCAAGAGCATTGGGAAACGGCGGCACACCAACAAAAAAAGAAGGACAACAATATGTATTTTTGTCCGCCGTATCCCAAAGTTCTTGAACTTGAGATTTGATTTGAAGTCATTGTCATATATGGCAGAGGACGCTGTTATTAAAGAGAGAGAGAGCCCCTGTTACCCAGTCTGCATCATACTGGGTGAGAGCACCTGTTACCCAGTCTGCATCATACTGGGTGAGAGCACCTGTTACCCAGTCTGCATCATACTGGGTGAGAGCACCTGTTACCCAGTCTGCATCATACTGGGTGAGAGCACCTGTTACCCAGTCTGCATCATACTGGGTGAGAGCACCTGTTACCCAGTCTGCATCATACTGGGTGAGAGCACCTGTTACCCAGTCTGCATCATACTGGGTGAGAGCACCTGTTACCCAGTCTGCATCATACTGGGTGAGAGCACCTGTTACCCAGTCTGCATCATACTGGGTGAGAGCACCTGTTACCCAGTCTGCATCATACTGGGTGAGAGCACCTGTTACCCAGTCTGCATCATACTGGGTGAGAGCACCTGTTACCCAGTCTGCATCATACTGGGTGAGAGCACCTGTTACCCTGTCTGCATCATACTGGGTGAGAGCCCCTGTTACCCAGTCTGCATCATACTGGGTGAGAGCACCTGTTACCCAGTCTGCATCATACTGGGTGAGAGCACCTGTTACCCAGTCTGCATCATACTGGGTGAGAGCCCCTGTTACCCAGTCTGCATCATACTGGGTGAGAGCCCCTGTTACCCAGTCTGCATCATACTGGGTGAGAGCACCTGTTACCCAGTCTGCATCATACTGGGTGAGAGCACCTGTTACCCAGTCTGCATCATACTGGGTGAGAGCCCCTGTTACCCAGTCTGCATCATACTGGGTGAGAGCACCTGTTACCCAGTCTGCATCATACTGGGTGAGAGCACCTGTTACCCAGTCTGCATGTAGTGTCTCAGTGTTATGTTGTTGTGGCTCAGTGTGTCTCAGTGTTATGTTGTAGTGTCTCAGTGTGTCTTAGTGTGTCTCAATGTTATGTTGTAGTGTCTCAGTGTGTCTCAGTGTTATGTTGTAGTGTCTCAGTGTTATGTTGTAGTGTCTCAGTGTGTTTCAGTGTTATGTTGTAGTGTCTCAGTGTGTCTCAGTGTTATGTTGTAGTGTCTCAGTGTGTCTCAGTGTTATGTTGTAGTGTCTCAGTGTTATGTTGTAGTGTCTCAGTGTGTCTCAGTGTTATGTTGTAGTGTCTCAGTGTGTCTCAGTGTTATGTTGTAGTGTCTCAATGTTATGTTGTAGTGTCTCAGTGTGTCTCAGTGTTATGTTGTAGTGTCTCAGTGTTATGTTGTAGTGTCTCAGTGTGTTTCAGTGTTATGTTGTAGTGTCTCAGTGTGTCTCAGTGTTATGTTGTAGTGTCTCAGTGTGTCTCAGTGTTATGTTGTAGTGTCTCAGTGTTATGTTGTAGTGTCTCAGTGTGTCTCAGTGTTATGTTGTAGTGTCTCAGTGTGTCTCAGTGTTATGTTGTAGTGTCTCAGTGTTATGTTGTAGTGTCTCAGTGTGTCTCAGTGTTATGTTGTAGTGTCTCAGTGTGTCTCAGTGTTATGTTGTAGTGTCTCAGTGTGTCTTAGTGTGTCTCAATGTTATGTTGTAGTGTCTCAGTGTGTCTTAGTGTGTCTCAATGTTATGTTGTAGTGTCTCAGTGTGTCTCAGTGTGTCTCAGTGTTCTGTTGTAGTGTCTCAGTGTTATGTTGTAGTGTCTCAGTGTGTCTTAGTGTGTCTCAATGTTATGTTGTAGTGTCTCAGTGTTATGTTGTAGTGTCTCAGTGTGTCTCAGTGTTATGTTGTAGTGTCTCAGTGTTATGTTGTAGTGTCTCAGTGTGTCTCAGTGTTATGTTGTAGTGTCTCAGTGTTATGTTGTAGTGTCTCAGTGTGTCTCGGTGTTATGTTGTAGTGTCTCAGTGTGTCTCAGTGTGTCTCAGTGTTATGTTGTAGTGTCTCAGTGTTATGTTGTAGTGTCTCAGTGTTATGTTGTAGTGTCTCAGTGTGTCTCAGTGTTATGTTGTAGTGTCTCAGTGTTATGTTGTAGTGTCTCAGTGTGTCTCAGTGTTATGTTGTAGTGTCTCAGTGTTATGTTGTAGTGTCTCAGTGTGTCTCGGTGTTATGTTGTAGTGTCTCAGTGTGTCTCAGTGTGTCTCAGTGTTATGTTGTAGTGTCTCAGTGTTATGTTGTAGTGTCTCAGTGTGTCTCAGTGTTATGTTGTAGTGTCTCAGTGTGTCTTCGTCTGTCTCAATGTTATGTTGTAGTGTCTCAGTGTGTCTCAGTGTTATGTTGTAGTGTCTCAGTGTGTCTCAGTGTTATGTTGTAGTGTCTCAGTGTGTCTCAGTGTTATGTTGTAGTGTCTCAGTGTTATGTTGTAGTGTCTCAGTGCTGTGTTGTATTAAAGGATGTTTCTGCTGTGTGTCTGCTGACAGAGTAATTGGTGACGTGGGTACTGTAGTTCTTATGTCAAAACGGTCTATTTGTTTTAAGGACCATTTCTGTGAATCTCCACAACAACGGTATGTCCAAACTGTGTCCTGACCACTAGGGCCAGTTCGTTTTACATAACAGTAAAACCATTGATATGTCCAAGCTGACCACTAGGGCCAGTTAGTGTCAGGTATGTCCAAGCTGACCACTAGGGCCAGTTAGTGTCAGGTATGTCCAAGCTGTGTCCTGACCACTAGGGCCAGTTAGTGTCAAGTATGTCCAAGCTGTGTCCTGACCACTAGGGCCAGTTAGTGTCAGGTATGTCCAAGCTGACCACTAGGGCCAGTTAGTGTCAGGTATGTCCAAGCTGACCACTAGGGCCAGTTAGTGTCAGGTATGTCCAAGCTGACCACTAGGGCCAGTTAGTGTCAGGTATGTCCAAGCTGACCACTAGGGCCAGTTAGTGTCAGGTATGTCCAAGCTGACCACTAGGGCCAGTTAGTGTCAGGTATGTCCAAGCTGACCACTAGGGCCAGTTAGTGTCAGGTATGTCCAAGCTGACCACTAGGGCCAGTTAGTGTCAGGTATGTCCAAGCTGACCACTAGGACCAGTTAGTGTCAGGTATGTCCAAGCTGACCACTAGGGCCAGTTAGTGTTAGGTATGTCCAAGCTGACCACTAGGGCCAGTTAGTGTCAGGTATGTCCAAGCTGACCACTAGGACCAGTTAGTGTCAGGTATGTCCAAGCTGTGTCCTGACCACTAGGGCCAGTTAGTGTCAGGTATGTCCAAGCTGACCACTAGGACCAGTTAGTGTCAGGTATGTCCAAGCTGTGTCCTGACCACTAGGGCCAGTTAGTGTCAGGTATGTCCAAGCTGACCACTAGGGCCAGTTAGTGTCAGGTATGTCCAAGCTGACCACTAGGGCCAGTTAGTGTCAGGTATGTCCAAGCTGACCACTAGGGCCAGTTAGTGTCAGGTATGTTCAAGCTGACCACTAGGGCCAGTTAGTGTCAGGTATGTCCAAGCTGACCACTAGGGCCAGTTAGTGTCAGGTATGTCCAAGCTGACCACTAGGGCCAGTTAGTGTCAGGTATGTCCAAGCTGACCACTAGGGCCAGTTAGTGTCAGGTATGTCCAAGCTATACCCTGACCACTAGGGCCAGTTAGTGTCAGGTATTTCCAAGCTGACCACTAGGGCCAGTTAGTGTCAGGTATGTCCAAGCTGTGTCCTGACCACTAGGACCAGTTAGTGTCAGGTATGTCCAAGCTGTGTCCTGACCACTAGGGCCAGTTAGTGTCAGGTATGTCCAAGCTGACCACTAGGGCCAGTTAGTGTCAGGTATGTCCAAGCTGACCACTAGGACCAGTTAGTGTCAGGTATGTCCAATCTGACCACTAGGGCCAGTTAGTGTCAGGTATGTCCAAGCTGTGTCCTGACCACTAGGGCCAGTTAGTGTCAGGTATGTCCAAGCTGACCACTAGGACCAGTTAGTGTCAGGTATGTCCAAGCTGACCACTAGGACCAGTTAGTGTCAGGTATGTCCAAGCTGACCACTAGGGCCAGTTAGTGTCAGGTATGTCCAAGCTGACCACTAGGACCAGTTAGTGTCAGGTATGTCCAAGCTGACCACTAGGGCCAGTTAGTGTCAGGTATGTCCAAGCTGACCACTAGGGCCAGTTAGTGTCAGGTATGTCCAAGCTGACCACTAGGGCCAGTTAGTGTCAGGTATGTCCAAGCTGACCACTAGGACCAGTTAGTGTCAGGTATGTCCAAGCTGTGTCCTGACCACTAGGGCCAGTTAGTGTCAGGTATGTCCAAGCTGACCACTAGGACCAGTTAGTGTCAGGTATGTCCAAGCTGTGTCCTGACCACTAGGGCCAGTTAGTGTCAGGTATGTCCAAGCTGACCACTAGGGCCAGTTAGTGTCAGGTATGTCCAAGCTGACCACTAGGACCAGTTAGTGTCAGGTATGTCCAAGCTGACCACTAGGACCAGTTAGTGTCAGGTATGTCCAAGCTATACCCTGACCACTAGGGCCAGTTAGTGTCAGGTATGTCCAAGCTGACCACTAGGGCCAGTTAGTGTCAGGTATGTCCAAGCTGTGTCCTGACCACTAGGACCAGTTAGTGTCAGGTATGTCCAAGCTGTGTCCTGACCACTAGGGCCAGTTAGTGTCAGGTATGTCCAAGCTGACCACTAGGGCCAGTTAGTGTCAGGTATGTCCAAGCTGACCACTAGGACCAGTTAGTGTCAGGTATGTCCAAGCTGACCACTAGGGCCAGTTAGTGTCAGGTATGTCCAAGCTGTGTCCTGACCACTAGGGCCAGTTAGTGTCAGGTATGTCCAAGCTGACCACTAGGACCAGTTAGTGTCAGGTATGTCCAAGCTGACCACTAGGACCAGTTAGTGTCAGGTATGTCCAAGCTGACCACTAGGGCCAGTTAGTGTCAGGTATGTCCAAGCTGACCACTAGGACCAGTTAGTGTCAGGTATGTCCAAGCTGACCACTAGGGCCAGTTAGTGTCAGGTATGTCCAAGCTGACCACTAGGGCCAGTTAGTGTCAGGTATGTCCAAGCTGACCACTAGGGCCAGTTAGTGTCAGGTATGTCCAAGCTGACCACTAGGACCAGTTAGTGTCAGGTATGTCCAAGCTGTGTCCTGACCACTAGGGCCAGTTAGTGTCAGGTATGTCCAAGCTGACCACTAGGACCAGTTAGTGTCAGGTATGTCCAAGCTGTGTCCTGACCACTAGGGCCAGTTAGTGTCAGGTATGTCCAAGCTGACCACTAGGGCCAGTTAGTGTCAGGTATGTCCAAGCTGACCACTAGGGCCAGTTAGTGTCAGGTATGTCCAAGCTATACCCTGACCACTAGGGCCAGTTAGTGTCAGGTATTTCCAAGCTGACCACTAGGGCCAGTTAGTGTCAGGTATGTCCAAGCTGTGTCCTGACCACTAGGACCAGTTAGTGTCAGGTATGTCCAAGCTGTGTCCTGACCACTAGGGCCAGTTAGTGTCAGGTATGTCCAAGCTGACCACTAGGGCCAGTTAGTGTCAGGTATGTCCAAGCTGACCACTAGGACCAGTTAGTGTCAGGTATGTCCAAGCTGACCACTAGGGCCAGTTAGTGTCAGGTATGGCCAAGCTGTGTCCTGACCACTAGGGCCAGTTAGTGTCAGGTATGTCCAAGCTATACCCTGACCACTAGGGCCAGTTAGTGTCAGGTATTTCCAAGCTGACCACTAGGGCCAGTTAGTGTCAGGTATGTCCAAGCTGTGTCCTGACCACTAGGACCAGTTAGTGTCAGGTATGTCCAAGCTGTGTCCTGACCACTAGGGCCAGTTAGTGTCAGGTATGTCCAAGCTGACCACTAGGGCCAGTTAGTGTCAGGTATGTCCAAGCTGACCACTAGGACCAGTTAGTGTCAGGTATGTCCAAGCTGACCACTAGGACCAGTTAGTGTCAGGTATGTCCAAGCTGACCACTAGGGCCAGTTAGTGTCAGGTATGTCCAAGCTGTGTCCTGACCACTAGGACCAGTTAGTGTCAGGTATGTCCAAGCTGACCACTAGGGCTAGTTAGTGTCAGGTATGTCCAAGCTGACCACTAGGGCCAGTTAGTGTCAGGTATGTCCAAGCTGACCACTAGGACCAGTTAGTGTCAGGTATGTCCAAGCTGTGTCCTGACCACTAGGGCCAGTTAGTGTCAGGTATGTCCAAGCTGACCACTAGGGCCAGTTAGTGTCAGGTATGTCCAAGCTGACCACTAGGGCCAGTTAGTGTCAGGTATGTCCAAGCTGTGTCCTGACCACTAGGGCCAGTTAGTGTCAGGTATGTCCAAGCTGACCACTAGGGCCAGTTAGTGTCAGGTATGTCCAAGCTGTGTCCTGACCACTAGGGCCAGTTAGTGTCAGGTATGTCCAAGCTGACCACTAGGGCCAGTTAGTGTCAGGTATGTCCAAGCTGTGTCCTGACCACTAGGACCAGTTAGTGTCAGGTATGTCCAAGCTGTGTCCTGACCACTAGGGCCAGTTAGTGTCAGGTATGTCCAAGCTGACCACTAGGGCCAGTTAGTGTCAGGTATGTCCAAGCTGACCACTAGGGCCAGTTAGTGTCAGGTATGTCCAAGCTGACCACTAGGGCCAGTTAGTGTCAGGTATGTCCAAGCTGTGTCCTGACCACTAGGGCCAGTTAGTGTCAGGTATGTCCAAGCTGTGTCCTGACCACTAGGGCCAGTTAGTGTCAGGTATGTCCAAGCTGACCACTAGGGCCAGTTAGTGTCAGGTATGTCCAAGCTGTGTCCTGACCACTAGGGCCAGTTAGTGTCAGGTATGTCCAAGCTGACCACTAGGGCCAGTTAGTGTCAGGTATGTCCAAGCTGACCACTAGGACCAGTTAGTGTCAGGTATGTCCAAGCTGACCACTAGGACCAGTTAGTGTCAGGTATGTCCAAGCTGACCACTAGGGCCAGTTAGTGTCAGGTATGTCCAAGCTGTGTCCTGACCACTAGGACCAGTTAGTGTCAGGTATGTCCAAGCTGACCACTAGGGCTAGTTAGTGTCAGGTATGTCCAAGCTGACCACTAGGGCCAGTTAGTGTCAGGTATGTCCAAGCTGACCACTAGGACCAGTTAGTGTCAGGTATGTCCAAGCTGTGTCCTGACCACTAGGGCCAGTTAGTGTCAGGTATGTCCAAGCTGACCACTAGGGCCAGTTAGTGTCAGGTATGTCCAAGCTGACCACTAGGGCCAGTTAGTGTCAGGTATGTCCAAGCTGTGTCCTGACCACTAGGGCCAGTTAGTGTCAGGTATGTCCAAGCTGACCACTAGGGCCAGTTAGTGTCAGGTATGTCCAAGCTGTGTCCTGACCACTAGGGCCAGTTAGTGTCAGGTATGTCCAAGCTGACCACTAGGGCCAGTTAGTGTCAGGTATGTCCAAGCTGTGTCCTGACCACTAGGACCAGTTAGTGTCAGGTATGTCCAAGCTGTGTCCTGACCACTAGGGCCAGTTAGTGTCAGGTATGTCCAAGCTGACCACTAGGGCCAGTTAGTGTCAGGTATGTCCAAGCTGACCACTAGGGCCAGTTAGTGTCAGGTATGTCCAAGCTGACCACTAGGGCCAGTTAGTGTCAGGTATGTCCAAGCTGTGTCCTGACCACTAGGGCCAGTTAGTGTCAGGTATGTCCAAGCTGTGTCCTGACCACTAGGGCCAGTTAGTGTCAGGTATGTCCAAGCTGACCACTAGGGCCAGTTAGTGTCAGGTATGTCCAAGCTGTGTCCTGACCACTAGGGCCAGTTAGTGTCAGGTATGTCCAAGCTGACCACTAGGGCCAGTTAGTGTCAGGTATGTCCAAGCTGACCACTAGGACCAGTTCATTTTACATAACAGTAAAACCATTGAATAGTATCCATCATCACACTAAAACTGAAAACATCATGAAAAGTAATATTCTCAATTATTTTCCTTAGAAAAGATTAACATTAGATCAAGGAAAAAACTGGTCACATAATTTATTAATTTCTCCAAGTTCTTCCAAAGCCACGGAGCAGATATTTACTTGTCCCAGTGCAATAATATCCTGGTAAGAGGACTACCTCCCGTACAGAGAGATGTTTGAAAGAAGCTGTGTTTATATACATACAGACATTTCCTGTGATTCTCAGGGAGAGTGAGGCAGGGAACTGAACAGGCTTGGTCTTTGAAAAACGATCTCCCTGTTGTTGTTTTTTTACCTTTTAATAAAGCCCAACATCAAACACTCCCCAAGGCACAACTAGAAGAGAGGAAGGAGGGGAAGAGAGGAAAACATTAAGAAAAAAAAGGGGTTGGATACATCCTGATGTGGCACGATTCCAACAGAACAGACCTCCTTTTCTTGGCCTACCTGATGATAATTGTTCCTCTGTGCGGGGTAAAGGGGGGGGAAAAGGGGGGGCAGAGGGAACGAGAGAACGAAATAGTACACTGTGTTTACTCCTACCCACTAGGCATGTCATTTCTCTGCTCTGTCTGATTGAAGCTCTATCCAAACCTTGGCAGACAGTTTGCTAAAGCTTTAATTTGTTTCCTGATGCTTGGTGGCCCAGGTCCAACACTATCGTTAGGGTGAGTCCTGACTCCTAAAGCTTGGTGGCCCAGGCCCAACACTATCGTTAGGGTGAGTCCTGACTCCTAAAGCTTGGTGGCCCAGGCCCAACACTATCGTTAGGGTGAGTCCTGACTCCTAAAGCTTGGTGGCCCAGGCCCAACACTATCGTTAGGGTGAGTCCTGACTCCTAAAGCTTGGTGGCCCAGGTCCAACACTATCGTTAGGGTGAGTCCTGACTCCTAAAGCTTGGTGGCCCAGGCCCAACACTATCGTTAGGGTGAGTCCTGACTCCTAAAGCTTGGTGGCCCAGGCCCAACACTATCGTTAGGGTGAGTCCTGACTCCTAAAGCTTGGTGGCCCAGGTCCAACACTATCGTTAGGGTGAGTCCTGACTCCTAAAGCTTGATGGCCCAGGCCCAACACTATCGTTAGAGTGAGTCCTGACTCCTAAAGCTTGGTGGCCCAGGCCCAACACTATCGTTAGGGTGAGTCCTGACTCCTAAAGCTTGGTGGCCCAGGCCCAACACTATCGTTAGGGTGAGTCCTGACTCCTAAAGCTTGGTGGCCCAGGTCCAACACTATCGTTAGGGTGAGTCCTGACTCCTAAAGCTTGGTGGCCCAGACCCAACACTATCATTAGGGTGAGTCCTGACTCCTAAAGCTTGGTGACCCAGGTCCAACACTATCGTTAGGGTGAGTCCTGACTCCTAAAGCTTGGTGACCCAGGTCCAACACTATCGTTAGGGTGAGTCCTGACTCCTAAAGCTTGGTGGCCCAGGTCCAACACTATCGTTAGGCTGAGTCCTGACTCCTGAGACTTGGTGGCTGGGTTCCAATACATTTGATTGACTCAGTGTTTGTCCTATTTTGAAGCTGTCAACACTGTGTTTGATGTTCGCTGAGATCATATGTGGTCTGGAGGGGTTAGATAGTGTGGTGGGATACAGTAACTCCATTGTTGAGGACTCAACTCTCCTTCTGGTAAAGTACATCACACAATGATAACTTAATAAAATGCTAATTTTCTGGGACAGCACAGGGTTATGCTCGAAAAACAGACAAAAAAAACGCTTTCACCTTTTGTGTTGTTACAAACAAATGTGATTTTATCGTGTTTAAAAATAAAAAACGCTATCTTTCATTTAATTGGATGCTCCCTTACAATCCAACTCAGTTCAGATCACTGCTGACTGTTTCGTCCAGACTGTAACTACCAAACCCCACAGCTCTGTCTCCTAACAGTAAGGACCTACCAGACCCCACAGCTCTGTCTCCTAACAGTAAGGACCTACCAGACCCCACAGCTCTGTCTCCTAACAGTAAGGACCTACCAGACCCCACAGCTCTGTCTCCTAACAGTAAGGACCTACCAGACCCCACAGCTCTGTCTCCTAACAGTAAGGACCTACCAGACCCCACAGCTCTGTGTCCTAACAGTAAGGACCTACCAGACCCCACAGCTCTATCTCCTAACAGTAAGGACCTACCAGACCCCACAGCTCTGTCTCCTAACAGTAAGGACCTACCAGACCCCACAGCTCTGTCTCCTAACAGTAAGGACCTACCAGACCCCACAGCTCTGTCTCCTAACAGTAAGGACCTACCAGACCCCACAGCTCTGTCTCCTAACAGTAAGGACCTACCAGACTCTACAGACTCTTCAGGACTAACCCCTCCTGGGTCCTACTCTACAGACGAGGGGCCCCATGAACCCTCCTGAGTCCTACTCTACAGACGAGGGGCCCCATGAACCCTCCTGAGTCCTACTCTACAGACTCTTCAGGACTAACCCCCTCCTGGGTCTTACTCTACAGAGTCTACAGGGTCTTACTCTATCTGCCCCATGAACCCTCCTGGGTCTTACTCTACAGACGAGGGGCCCCATGAACCCTACTGGGTCCTACTCTACAGACTCTTCAGGACTAACCCCCTCCTGGGTCTTACTCTACAGACAAGGGGCCCCACGAACCCTCCTGGGTCTTACTCTACAGACAAGGGGCCCCATGAACCCTCCTGAGTCCTACTCTACAGACTCATCAGGACTAACCCCCTACTGGGTCCTACTCTACAGACGAGGGGCCCCATGAACCCGCTACTCTCTCTCTCACCGTATGTTAGTCGCCAGGTTCAAAGCTCCTCCTGGGACGGCCCAGCAGCACCTGGTTCTAATCTCCTTTCAGACGCCCTTTTTTTCCCAGGAACCAGGAACAAACCTGTCAACTCTGCAGCCAAATCATTGTCAGATTTTACTGCTCACACCCCTCCCTCTGAGCAGGGATGCTACCCTGATCCACTTAGATAGACACTGATTCTATCCTGGCACCCTAGTCCCTAAAAAGTGCAGTGGGCCCTGGTCAAAAGTAGTGTACTATATAGGGGGTATTCGGGTGTCATTCCAGACCAGCCATAGACTCTCTCCACATAGAGAACCTACATAGAGAACCTACATAGAGATCCTACATAGAGAACCTATATAGAGAACCTATATAGAGATCCTACATAGAGATCCTACATAGAGAACCTACATAGAGAACCTACATAGAGAACCTACATAGAGAACCTACATAGAGATCCTACATAGAGATCCTACATAGAGAACCTACATAGAGATCCTACATAGAGAACCTACATAGAGAACCTACATAGAGATCCTACATAGAGATCCTACATAGAGAACCTACATAGAGATCCTACATAGAGAACCTACATAGAGATCCTACATAGAGAACCTACATAGAGAACCTACATAGAGAACCTACATAGAGATCCTACATAGAGAACCTACATAGAGATCCTACATAGAGATCCTACATAGAGATCCTACATAGAGAACCTACATAGAGATCCTACATAGAGAACCTACATAGAGATCCTACATAGAGAACCTACATAGAGAACCTACATAGAGAACCTACATAGAGAACCTACATAGAGATCCTACATAGAGAACCTACATAGAGATCCTACATAGAGATCCTACATAGAGATCCTACATAGAGAACCTACATAGAGATCCTACATAGAGAACCTACATAGAGAACCTACATAGAGAACCTACATAGAGAACCTACATAGAGAACCTACATAGAGATCCTACATAGAGATCCTACATAGAGAACCTACATAGAGATCCTACATAGAGATCCTACATAGAGATCCTACATAGAGATCCTACATAGAGATCCTACATAGAGAACCTACATAGAGAACCTACATAGAGATCCTACATAGAGATCCTACATAGAGAACCTACATAGAGATCCTACATAGAGATCCTACATAGAGATCCTACATAGAGATCCTACATAGAGATCCTACATAGAGATCCTACATAGAGAACCTACATAGAGATCCTACATAGAGATCCTACATAGAGAACCTACATAGAGAACCTACATAGAGATCCTACATAGAGATCCTACATAGAGAACCTACATAGAGAACCTACATAGAGATCCTACATAGAGATCCTACATAGAGAACCTACAGCGCCATAATATCAAGTCTCACAGATGTGTCAATGTTATGAGGCTTCATCTTTACCAGCTCTTATCCACATCCTCTCCTCTCCTCTCCTCTCCTCTCCTCTCCTCTCCTCTCCTCTCCTCTCCTCTCCTCTCCTCTCCTCTCCTCTCCTCTCCTCTCCTCTCCTCTCCTCTCCTCTCCTCTCCTCTCCCCTCCCTCTGGCTCTCTGGCTGTCTATGGCTTCATTAAACCTTCCTCAGTCAGAGACCAGAGAGAGGGAGGACAGGACACGCAGAGAACCCCCTGTGTCAGAGAAATTATCTGTCTCAGAGATATTATCTGTGTCAGAGATATTATCTGTCTCAGAGATATTATCTGTCTCAGAGATATTATCTGTGTCAGAGAAATTATCTGTCAGAGATAGTATCTGTCTCAGAGATAGTATCTGTCTCAGAGAAATGATCTGTGTCAGAGATAGTATCTGTGACAGAGATATTATCTGTCTCAGAGATATTATTTGTGTCAGAGATAGTATCTGTCTCAGAGATAGTATTTGTCAGAGATATTATCTGTGTCAGAGATAGTATCTGTGACAGAGATATTATCTGTCTCAGAGATATTATCTGTGTCAGAGATAGTATCTGTCTCAGAGATAGTATCTGTGTCAGAGATATTATCTGTCTCAGAGAAATTATCTGTGTCAGAGATATTATCTGTCTCAGAGATATTATCTGTGTCAGAGATATTATCTGTCTCAGAGATAGTATCTGTCTCAGAGATATTATCTGTGTCAGAGATATTATCTGTGTCAGAGATATGATCTGTGTCAGAGATATTATCTGTGTCAGAGATTGTATCTGTGTCAGAGATATTATCTGTGTCAGAGATATTATCTTTCCAAGGGGATTAGCTCTCAGATCATGTTTTTCATTCTGGCTGTCATGGGTTTCAAGGAGCGTGTCCAAAATGGCCCCCTATTCCCTTTCTAGCTGCCCTATGGGCCCTGGTCAGAAGTAGTACACTGCATAGGGGATAGGTTGCTGTTTGAGCCTCACTACACAGGGCTGTCGGGACTTGAAAGAAGGTTTACTCTGTTAGGCATAATATAGTTCCACCAAGAGCGCTGGGTTTAGTTTGGTCGGCCGCCTGGCCGTGCATCAGCACTATTCAACCCTCTTTATCCTGACAGACACCAGGCAGCCAGCGGGGGCCCAGCCCAGAGATACCTGAACAACTAGAACAGGCCGTGAGGTACAGAGGGAGCAGCTAGCGGGGGGGAGGGGGGGCCCAGCCCAGAGATACCTGAATAACTACAACAGACTGTGAGGTACTGAGGGAGCAGCTAGCGGGGGCAACTACAACAGACTGTGAGGTACGGAGGGATAGGTGTGAAGAGACACCAGACTAACTAACAAGCAAACAAGGACATTTCTGTTTTTAGCCGGTGGTCCAAAACCCCCTGCATGGCTAGGAGAGGAGAGGAGGAGGGGAGGAGGGAAGAGGCGAGGAGGGGGGAGGAGAGGAGGGGGGACCCCCGGGGGGGAGACCGCCTAGGACGGCCCAAAGCGGCCCTAAACGAGTGCTTGGGAACTGGCGGGAGGGAAAGGAGGGTGGTTGTGGGGATTTGACTCGCTTTATCACAGAGGGCTTTTTACCTCTCTCTCGCTCTCTCTCTCTCTTTCCTCTCTCTCTCTCTCTCTCTTACTCTCTCCCTCCCTCTCTCTCTACCCCTCTCTCCCTCCCTCTCTCTCTTACTCTCTCCCTCCCTCTCTCTCTACTCCTCTCTCTCTCCCTCCCTCTCTCTCTACCCCTCCCCCCCCCCCCCCCCCCCCCCCTCTCTCTCTCCCTAAGTACACACACAGGTGGGTGAACTCTATCTAAACAGCTGGCGGCACGGTCCACAAATGAGCACATTTTCCAGCCTGTTATAGAGGCACCACTGCCTCGCTCCCCCACCATGAGACACTACTTTAATACGGAATACAACAAATACTAATAAATAAATTATAATATTAATAAATAAATTATAATATTAATAAATACATTATAATATTAATAAATACATTATAATATTAATAAATACATTATAATATTAATAAATACATTATAATATTAATAAATAAATTATAATATTAATAAATAAATTATAATATTAATAATCATTCAAATAATATTACAGATCAATAAAACAAATAAGACAATTAATTTAAATAATATATAGTTTGATTATTAGTAATTACAATATTGGGGAAACTAATTTATTTGACTAATATTCCCATTCTCTGCTTCTTTTAATATTGATTGAGGACCGTGACGAACTTGACGGACTTGTCAAAGTAAAACAGTAAAAAAACAGGAGCGTTGAAGTAAATGTGTGAAATAGGAACTTACATCCTGTTGGCGAGCCCATCGATTGGCCGTCCGTAGTGAGGAACAGGGGAACACAGTAAGAACACAGAGAAGCACCACTGCTGGACGACTCTCCTCGACCACAACATCTTGGACGAAGTCTGCTGCAAACAACAACGACCAAATGGCTGCGTTTAAAATGAGGAATAACATCTCATATTATGAGATTATTACAAAGTATCGTTCAAAACACAACCAAACTTTACAGATGAAATATATTTATTTTAATTATTGAAATGTGGAATATTCATTAGCCCTTTTTTTGTTTGGGTGGGCGGACAGGGGGACTTATTTTCAAGACAGATTTTTCAACGCTATGAAATGTCCCTGTGTTTATATATTTCTATGTCTTCTACAACAACAACAACAACAACAACAAACACACAATCTGTTATTCCTGTTGAATAACTGTAAACAGACAACGCTGGTATTGATTTAAGCCACAGTATATTAATGAGGGGAGAGTCCTGTCTCCACCAACTGGTCTCTACATAGTTCCTGCAGGAGAACGTTCCTGCCAGTTCTACAGACCTCAGCAGCTCTACTGAACTCAAACTAGAACCAGACCCAGCATGTCTCTATCTCAGCTAATCAACCATTCCACCAAGTCCACTTTACCACAACAACAAAAACCCTGCTCAGTTCCGCTCTGCTGGATTACATTCAACCCCCGCCAGAGGAGACGAAGACGAGAGGAGATTGGTTCTTACTTGTCCCGCTGTACGTCTGGTCAGTCTCGTCCTCCGACCCCCCCAGAAGAGAGAGAACTCTCTCCAAGGTTCCAGGCTGGAGGGGGTAAAAAAAAATGAAGAAACCCAAGAGTGGTT